>NW_019671926.1:666261-704166 GCF_002708625.1 Rhizopus microsporus ATCC 52813 | reverse complement strand
AGAGTGAAAGAAAAGGAACAAAGCTTTTACATCGTAGCGACAATCATCCCCAAGAAGTGCCAATTCGATTTGACCTAATAATAAGTCAAGGTAATTTTTCGAAAACGACAACCATTTCATATACATAATATATGATAATATTCTATCCATCTACACAGTAGACGCTTGCTTCAATAACTGGAAAATTAGAGCCAGTTTATAAATAGGCTCAATCGATTCGATAAAAGCATGGCTTCTTTTATAGCCTATGAGCATATATTTGCAGGGAGAGGTCGACCCTTCCTGGTGCGTGAAGCATAACACCTTCTTAAGAAAAGTGAATCGAACTACCCCTTATCCCTTGATCTCTTCGGTACTCATGTCTTTCAGAAGAAGCCCAATAAGGTTATTGAGTACCTTAATACAATGTTTCTTGGAAGAGTTGATTCCCATATCTATATCATTGAGTTCTAGAAGTAAGGTTTTTCTCATGTTTACATTTTGTTTATTATTACTGATGCCGATAAGCCACGTACTGTTAAGAACACCGATAAGGTTGCTTTAGCAGAAGCCTCAGGTCCTGAGCTTTAAGTCTGTTCTCGTGTCCTCTAAGCCATTATTACCCCCTCCTTTCACTCAGGCAATCTAATGATCGTCTCCTCAAACTCAAACCTATTACCAATTTTTGTAATCCCACTCCTCCTTCACTCCTCTCCCTCCCACTCCTAAATCTTTGCCTACACATCACAAAGTATTTGTGACGTACTGAAGTTTCATTTTTCATGCTGGCTTCTCAATTTTGTTTATAATTGACTCAAGCTTAAAAAGTGGGTAAGTGCAGTGTTTGCCAAAGTGACCAAAAATAAAGTATTGGTGATAAACCGACACCTTTGATTTCTGCAATAAAGCTTTGTCTCAAAAGAAGAGTGAAAGGAAAAGAGATTTTTTTTCTACTTTTTATGTTCATATATTAATGAACAAGATAGAGACATGCTCTTTTATTTTACCACTGTTGTGTCAATTAGAGGACCATCCATTTAAGCAGAATTGACTATTTCTGAAGTATCTGATGCTAAAATTGATTGATAAAGATTAAGAAGGCAAAGAGATTATGTTATTTACATCAAGTGCTCTTTTTCCGCAACTTGCTAGCTGATTTGGAATAAACCACTCCTCCTCAGTCTGTTTATCAATCTATTGTTTTATAATTGTCCTAAACTAATTCAGCCTCTGGGTTAAGGTGCTTGTACTGGTTTCTTTTTTCTGCCATGTTTCCTTCACAAAGACTACGTGGCATCCGAGGCTTTACTCTTGATTAATGACAGTGCATACGGCCCGAGCTACGCATGTAAGTTCAAGAAAAATATAGAGATATGCAAAGATATTAAAAGGTACTAGGATGTTGTAAAGTGTACAGATCATTGGTGCTCTTTACGTAAGCTATTAATAAGCATAGATCCAACGCCTGTCAACATACCATTTATTCTTTTTCATATTTTGAATATTCTATCCCTTTTTATAACCTACCTATGATATTGTGAAGAGACACCTTATTGAGCGTATTTCAAAAGTACCTTTCGATCAAGCCAATTTGCTCAAGGCTGTTCATCTTTATAAATGATAAAATGAGCTGCTTAGAAACACGTTCATCGGAAAGATTCTTACAATTATTTCTGAACACAAAGGGTTCAGTGATTAAATATATGATATTTTGTTTAAAGTAAAAAGCTAATAGTGTGCACACATAATTGTTATTTAACACATTGGTAAGTTGATGCAACAGCAGACCATGAACTAGTCGAGTCAGGTCTGTGTTTTCAATCTTTAACAGCGCTAAAGCTATAATCATTGTTTAAAGAAAGGCTTGGTAACCTTATGCCTCAGACCTTGATACGAGATTAACAGAATCTTTCGTCATATATGTATATATAATAAAAAGACTTTATTAAGGCATGTGGTTGTTGCATATAAATAAAGGACCCATTCACACTGACCCGGAGCATTAAACTGTAATATGAACGATATTAAATTCTATTCAACAATGAAGAATGTTCTTATTTTCTTTATTAAACCTGTGTTCATTGACTTTTTAGATAAGGGTTGTAAGATAGAACAGCGAGTAGATCTTGTATTTATTCTCAATATACGAGTACTAAGCTTCCATCTAACACATAATGTACTACAGGCCTTAAAATAGTCCCCAAGAAATGAAGAATGGTATCAATCATTCGTTTTCGTAGCAAATATCAATGTAGCCTCATTGGTTACTACATAATTACATATATTTCCTAGCACCGTTTTGTCCTACGTGAAGTCTCTTTTATCGCCCTTATTGTCCGACTGAGGCCCAAGTTGACAAAGCAGTAAAGAAACACTGTAGTGAGTCAATGGCATCAACCAATTGAAAAGAATGCTAGCTTTCGGGAAAACAAACTTTTGTTTATTTTTGTCCTTTATTCAATGAACAAGAAATAAATAAAGTGGTATGTTTATATACAGGTACACATATATTTGCACAGTGTGTAATGCATTAGGATCCACCGCCACATTTTCTTACTCTTCTTTATTCTCTTTCTCTCTGTCTCTCTTCTTTACTGTGTACATACGCGTTTGTTTGTTTAAGGAAATTTATTTTCTTTATAGCCAACTTTTGGCACGAAGTTCATAACCAAATCAAGAAAGACGATTCATCAAAGCTTGTAACACAGTAGGACGAATTAATGAATACCGCATAGCACATCTATTGAATCCCTATTATCCAATTGACAGAAGAGTAATAGAGTTAAAGAGCATTTCGAACCAAACCGAGATTCCTTTATTTCTAATAGAACTAGTACAGGATTCACTTTATGATATTTCTAAGCTCGGTAATTTTATTTGCTAATGCAACAATGGGGTTTATCTCAGATAGTGCGGAGGAAGAAATGGAGGACATATGCATGCGCAATGGATGAAATAGAGGTGATATAGGTCAATATAGTTTGTACAATTGATAAGCAATAATCAAAAAGAAAGTCAGAAGTTTCAATGCAAGGACAATCAAGCAGTACTACTGCTCTCTCTTCATTTCTTTTGTTCCTGCTTGTTTGTTTCTTGCTTTTCTTTGTGTTGCAAACTACAATTGGATCGACGGGAAGATACAAGTTAGCGTGTGACTTTTGCTCGAACCAGAAAATCTGCCAGAGTAAAAGAGAGTGAGGACACAACCCAAGGCCTTAAAGTGTAACGGTTTACCCTATATAGACTTTCTTTCTATAGATGGTATTCTCCTAGCCGATTTTATAAATCTTGACATGTGTATTTTCTGCATTAAACTGGTATCATGTGTTACAAAGCAATGGTGTAGACCAAAGATTTCACAACATCAACTTGTATATAAAAGAAACCAACTTTTTCCTTGTGATTTAAAAACATCCTTTCTTTTATTTAACTTTCCCTTTTCCTTTCTTTTTATTTATCTTGGCTGAGAAGTTTATCGGCTCCTTCCATTCACTTTAATGAAACCCTCTAATCTGACTATCCTTCCACTCTACGTAGCGGGTGTCTGTATGGCCGTGTTTGTGTTAACGGCTGATGCAGTCAACATCCACCACCCCAAATTCAAGCCAAGAACCTCAGAGATCATCCCCGGTCGTTACATCGTCGGATTCAACACTGATTCTGATTCTGCTGGTACTTTCTTTTCTCAATCCTTGGACGACTTCAAGGGCGCTGATGTTAAGATCAACGAACGTTACAACCACGACTTCTTCAATGGTGTGTCCATCAACATCAATACTGAAGATGCAGATATCCACAAGAGTGCTCTCGAGAGCATCCTTGATCGTGCTGATGTCCAATATGTCACTCCTGTTCGTGTCGTGCCTCGTCCCAAGGTGAAGGTCGTCAAGAAGGGAAAGAAAGCCAAGTCACTCTTGCCTCACTCCATGACTCAAGTTGACCTTGTCCATAGCAAACTCAAGAACAAGGGTAAAGGCGTCCTCGTTGGTATCCTTGACTCCGGTAAGCGCGTATAGGAAAAACGTGAGAATGACCTTTTTTGCTTATTACATTGTATTCAGGTATTGATTACAGACATCCTGCCCTTGGCGGCGGTTTCGGTAAAGGACACAAAGTTGTCACCGGTTACGATTTAGTCGGTGATAACTACACCGGTAGAAACAGCCCCAAGCCCGATAACGATCCTCTTGATAACTGTGGTGCTGCATCTGGCGCCTCTGGTCACGGCACACACGTCTCTGGTATCATTGCTGGTTGGGATCCTGCCACCGTAAGTTTTGATTTTGTCTGGGTAGCAATAAGATGACTAACATCAGTTTCTAGAATTTTACAGGTGTTGCTCCTGAAGCCAATCTTGCCATGTACCGTGTCTTTGGTTGTAACGGTGTTACTGGTGACGATATCATTGTCAAGGGCTTATTGATGGCCTATGATGCTGGCGTTGATGTGATCAATCTCAGTTTGGGCTCCACTAACCCATGGTCCGAAAACACTGATAACCCTGAATTCAAGATTATCAAGCAAATCGTCGCAAAGGGTGTCCACGTCGTGATCTCTGCTGGTAACGACGGTGATAATGGTGCCTACACTTTGAGCAGCCCTAGTAGTGCTCCTAGCGCTTTCTCTGTCGCCTCTGTTGAAAACAACTATCAAGCTACCAACTTCTTGACTGCCACTGGCATTGAACAACACATCTCCTTCGTTGATGGTTCCCCCACCCCCGGAAATCCCGTCGATGGCACTCTCGCCGTTGCTGCCAAGGTTGCCAATCCTACTGCCGATGCCTGTAAGCCTGAAGATGTTTCTGCTGATGTCAAGGGCAAGGTTGCCTTAGTCGCTCGTGGAAGCTGTGCTTTCAGCGACAAGGTCAACAATGCTGCCGCTGCCGGTGCTGTCTCTGTCATCATCTACGATAACAAGCCTGGAGCTCTTGGTGTTCCTTCCACTCCTGGTGCCAAGGTCCCCGTAGTTATGATCTCCAATAAAGATGGTAATGCCTTGATTGCTGCTGCCAAGAAGGGCTCTGTTAAGGTTGACTTTAGCGACAAAAAAGAACTGACTCCCGTCATCGACAAG
Source organism: Rhizopus microsporus ATCC 52813 (assembly GCF_002708625.1). Classification (NCBI taxonomy): domain Eukaryota; kingdom Fungi; phylum Mucoromycota; class Mucoromycetes; order Mucorales; family Rhizopodaceae; genus Rhizopus; species Rhizopus microsporus. The sequence goes on along the minus strand of NW_019671926.1, from coordinate 699,111 downwards.
GGTGCTATCTCTGACTTCTCCAGTACCGGTCCTAGTGCTGAATTGATTCTCAAGCCCAACATTGCTGGTGTCGGTGGCCTTATCTACTCTACCATGCCCACTTACGCTGGCAGCTGGGGTGTTATGAGTGGTACTTCCATGGCTTCTCCCTATGTTGCTGGTTCCGTTGCTCTTTACATCAAGGCTCATGGCAAGAAGAAGCAATCTGTCAGCTATGTACATGAACAATTCCAAAACTACGCTTCCGTCCGCTACGTTGCCAGCACTACCACCGTTGACAGCCCTGTCCGCGCTGGTGCTGGTCTTGTCCAAGTCTACGACACAATCACTCAATCTGCCCACGTCACCCCTGCTCAAATCAGTTTCAACGATACCGCCACGACCAAGTACAGAACTCAACACTTCACTGTGACTAACCATGGCTCTCACACAATCCAATACGAACTTGTCAATGAAGTCTCTACTGGTGTTGCTCCTTATGATATCAAAAACAGTGGCTACACTCCTATCGCTCCTGCCAAGAACGTCAAAGCCAAGGCATCCTTGCGTTTCTCCAAAAAGACATTCAAGCTCGCTCCCGGAAAGTCTCAAAAGATCACTGTTACCGTCACTCCTCCCAAGACCAACCCCAAGGAACACATCTACTATGGCGGTTACATCGTCTTGAAGTCCAAGCAATCTAAGAACGGTAAGGACCTCAAGATCCCTTACATCGGTGTCCAAGGCAAGCAAAAGGAACTTCCTCTCTTCGACAAGGGCTATCCCTTCATTTCTGATGGTGACAAGACCTATGGCAAGAACGAAACATATGTCTTTGATCGCAAGACCAACGATACTCCCTATACCGTCTATAGACTCTTGAACCCCACTCGCCTCCTCAAGGCTGAACTTCTTGATGCCAAGACTGGCAAGTCTCTCGGTTTGTACAAGACAGGCAACACCTTCTTACCCCGTAATACCCTAGCAAAGGATGACCAATATACTGCCTTCACCTGGGACGGCACCTACGTTCCTTCCAACTTCAAAAACGCCATTCCCATCCCTGCTCCCTCTGGTACTTACAAGTTCCGTATCTCTGCTCTCAGAGTCTTTGGTAATCCCAAGAACCCCAAAGACTGGGAAGTCTTTACCTCAGGACCCATTGTCCTTAAAAATTAATGTTTAATCTAATGTGTAATAATAAAGGCTCCTGTGTAGTTTTATTTATTTTAAATTTCTAATCCTTCTGCCAGTAATTCATCAATATGTCTTAGCTTCAAAAATACGTCACATCCGTATCCCCACATAGACACAAGCGTGAGTGAACCACCAAAATATCGGGCATACATTCTTGCCAGTGGTAAACCAAACCTATGAAAGCGATGAGATGATGATGACTATACGTCAACAAAGTGCTTACCCTAGTCCGGCAAGGGGACCGCCCACACCAGATTGCATAGCTATTTCTGTAATATTTCTAAAAATGCTTGATGGATCATGTTCTGCATCTTCTTTTGATTTAGGCACGGTCGTATACGAATACTCAAAGACCTTGTGAAGATCAGATTCACTAATACCATTTCCTTGATCTCGAATACGTATCGAGATATCTTCTTGGCCATGACTGATCGTGACCTGGATCGGAGGCGGTGGTACATTGCGCTTCATCTTTTGATGATACTCGATCGTTGCCCGGTACGAGTTCTTCAGTAGTTCCGTCAATATATATTCTAGATGAACGGGCACGTATGTGAATTGGGTATCCGTGTGTCCATCGATAATGATCTCAGGACTCTGGCCGTAATTAAACTCGCATAATTCGGACACAAACTCGGCACAGCGTTTGATCGATTCTGCTGGTTTGAGCTGTGTTTCGATAATGCCGACCCTTCCGTCCGTTTGGAGATCCTTTTGGTGCATCAATGCAATAGCTTGTTCGGCAATCAATCGAATTCCTATTCGTGCATGTATCATATCGTCTAGGAACCGTGCCATGTCCTGACTGTTCATGTATTGCTTACACTCCAGAAAGCCTATATATATATATAAATAATGATAAACAAGCCTCAATAATACAAAAACAATAAAAAGCTTACCTCGTGCTAACGTAGGTATATTGTCACTGTGTCTTTCAACAAAGTCCTTCAATGTCTCGATGAACTCCCAGTCGTCAGTGTCTGCTGGCACATACTTGATCAATGTCTCAAAGGAATCGTAATATAGGTTGTAGATTTCTTTTATATATGGATTAGTGCCTACAATAAAAGGTAAACTCTGAAAGGCTCTCACACGTCTGGCCAAACGCACAGGTAGTTCAGTTCGTGCATAGGTTGTGCAAGCTTGTAAGCTTTCATTGGATAAAGGTGGTTGACCAAATCGAACGAGTTGCTTCAAGGTGACTGGCTTAACTGGTTTACTGGCAAACTAACAAAAAGTCAGTATTTTTGTTGAATAAGTGGTGTACTTACTGTAGTTATTTTGTCGTCATAAAAGGCATGTGAGTGAGGTCTTTCTATAGCCTTTGAAGTAATTGTACGAAGTTGAAATAAATTAGGTGATTTATTAATGAAACGAAGCATTATAGAAAAAAAAAGAAAAAGAATTTTGTATCGTGTGAAAATGGGGTAAATGACTACATGTATAAAAAAAGTCTATAATAATAAAAGAGTGAGGTATCAAATAGGTTCATGTAAGTGTGCATATCCAGTCGCAGTTAACCAGCTGAAAGATATGACTAGTAAGCTTGTACAGATGACATCGATAATAGCCGTTCTATATATATATAAAGTTGTCAATAAACAACCATCCCCTTATATTTAAACTTACAGGTAAGGTAATACATAATTGTCTGGATCATATTTATATTTCCAAAAGGCTAATGTCATTGATTTACCCATTTTGAGTGCAGCGAGAGTCTAAAAAAACATTACTCTTAATAATTCTTTGATGGGATGATGATTGACTTACAGATATGACGGATACTATAAAATAAGTAATAGCAAATGCAAGTGATAAGTCAAGATGACCAATATCTATAAACCAGACAATAGCGAGAAATAATGATTGGATAGGCACATTCATTGATAACAAGATCCATTCGACTCGTCTAAACTGTTCTTGAACACCCTTATGTAAACAAGTACTGATACGTGATGCATAAATTGAACCAAGGTTGCCAGCCAATCCACAGAGGATAGGCGTTAGCATAGCTAAGCCTTGATATTGTTCAACATATCTTTCAAGGACTAAGCCAGCGCCACTAGAAATGAGCATGGCAATTACAATTGGTGTCCATCCGGTGAAGAGTAGACCTCTGACATGTGTATTTCTCCAAACAGCCAAGCCAAAGAAGGGTATCGAGCTAAACATGATGAAGAGCAGCCATGAGCCCAAGTTGGATACTATAAATAGAAGGTGGTACAAATTAATAAAAAGGGATCTTCTTTCAAAAAGTGTGTTCAGTTACCTGTTTTATCTAGTAAAAGATTGGCACAACCAGCCAGAATGGCCAGTGTAACAACATCACCTAAAGAAGAGGCCATGGGGCAAGCAATATTATCTAAAGCAATGGTCAATCTTACGTTTTGTTTAAAAAGAGAGTATTTGTACCAGGATCTATTTTTAATATGCGACTAATGATGATTAAAATACACATGAATAATCCCAGCACAAAACTAGATACGGAAGCAGCCACCATGGAGCTTGAGATGACAAGGATGATATTACTGATCGTCACTGTTTCATCAGGATGAAGTAAGAGACCGAGTAGAAGAGAAAAGATACCGGCGATAGAACCAGAGACAAGTGCTTGGACTTGGATAAGAGCCATGTTACCCCAGACAAGGGCATTCCGAGTATCAGGATGATCCAATTGCCCCATATTAGCCGATGTTGAAAAACGAGCAGCTAGATTCATTTCGAGGTTTCCTTTCAAGTTGAGTAATACTGGTACTAGAATGAATAGTTCTGACACTTGTGTAAATACTTCCCAATGCTATTATTATTATAATAAGTCTCTCTCTTTTTGCGTATATTTACATGTTCTTACTTGATAGATATCCATCATCCAACCGGCGGCTGTTAATCCAATAATACAGATAATTAATGAAGGTAATGCCTATAATAATAATAACAATGTTAACTATATCCCAATATCACTCTTTCAACTTACTTGAGAGGCCAGCTGATTAGGATTCGCCATTGGTTGAGATTCTTCATGCAATGGTGCTCTGAAATGAATAAAAGATGAACTAGATCCTGTTCTCGTATGTCTATGTTTTGGTATCTGAAGTGTGTTGTTCTCTGTATTAGATATTAATTCTATAGTATCATGGTATTCATTCGGTGGCATAGTGTAAATATATCTAAGAAAGAAGAAAAGGCTAAAAAAAATAGAACAAATTCATTTAAATAACATAATGACAAAAAGAACATTGATCTTCCGCTCAAATAGATATAAAAAATAGGTTTATTTAACAGTAATATTGATCTTGTACAAATAATAGACGATAAAGAGAGCAGAAAGAATAAACAAGAATATCCAAATGCGTTCAGATTGTCTAGTTTTTTCAAATTTTATTTTCCAATTATTAATTTCATTCAATTGTTGAATACATCTTTGCTGTAAGACTTCAATTTCTTCAATTCTTTTATTTCCCTTCTTTTTCATCTTGTACAATTCTTGTTCAATCATATCTAGCCTGTCATGAAATACAATATGATGACTAGTGCTATTCTCAATAGGTTGGGTATTATGATCCTTTAAGGATATTCTATTCAGTTCGTTCATCATCTTTTCAATCATATATCCTATATACACTTGCTGTAATCCATGCTGATGATTCAAATGATCTCTTTTCAATGGCATATTACCCACCATAATATTATTCGGTAACACACGCTCATTCTTTACTAGCCTTCCTTCTCGACTTAGTGTCTGAAGATCAAATAGTAATCCTTGCATTGAATCCCATATAGATCCATAGTCAACCCAAACATCCTGCTTTGTCAAATGATGCTCATACGCTGTCACTTGCCATCGAACAAGTCCATTCTGTGTCTTATCCTTCATCACAATCCCTCTTTGTCTCATCCTCGATATTTGTGTTCGTATCTTCCGATTGGACGATAACATCTCGACCTGTTCAAATCTTGTCTCTAGCAAGGCTCTTGTCGAATATTGCAAGTGTGGTATAGAAGGCACGATCCAATTATGCATCATTTCGTTTCTGTTGACATTATCACTCGAATAGCAGTCATCTAGTGCGTTATCTAGCAACAGGCTCAATTCGTAATCAACACCAAGAGCACTTGCCATACTTTTGGCCATCTCAACAGATACCCAAATGTCACAAAAGGGGAACTGACTATTCAAGAAATCGACTTCAAAATCTGATAACTTCAACTCGAATAAGAAGAGGCCTTCAGTGATTGTCAAACCACAGGCTTGGAATAATTGTCCTGCTGATATATAGTGTTTGTCATATTCGTGATGAATTAATCGATAGATAGATACTTGATTTAATTCCACTTTGAATACAGGGAGCATTCTATTCCTACTCTTTAATATTTCGCCTTCTTCTTCTTCTTCAAGCTTATAATTGAATAACAATTGGAATTCTAAAGGAAGTATAGTCGCGTCCATGATGTCAATAAAAAGAAAAAGAAAAAGAAACGAATAAAAAAGGGTCCAAACATTTATTTTCTTCCTAAAAATAGCCAAGTCGCTATTTATTTATTTTTCATCACAATCTGAACCATGACTCTATCTGCCTTGATTGAAGTTTGATTATATCTTGATACACTATACATGCTTATGAATACAAGTACATGTATATTAATATATTACCTTTATCGACAAATGAATCGTCTGACTGAACATAAACAGCCTCAAGAAACTTTAGTAACGAATGATTCAGTAACCGAGACTCTTGAGCCGGTAATTGTTCAAGAAAGTCAAAATCGATTTCAAATGGATTATCAGCATGAATAGTAAGGAAGATGATTTCAGCTACTATTTGCCACAGCTTGATATCTAAATATATAACACATAAAGATAAAAAGAAAAAAGACAAATTTTCATATCTACCTTTTATCTTCCATTCATCTGTCGTGGTCAGCTGGAGTGGGTTCTCTTTATCACTTTCATTATGCTCAATAAGCAGCTCTTTATGGGATCTCAGCTTTTTTTTCGTTAGATGAAGTTTACACATGATCAATAGTCTTTATACCCAAACGTAGGGGCAGCGATATTTTGCGTAACCAGTAATTAAAAACACAGTCCTTTCTGTTTCCTATTTCAAGGATGAATGCGTATTCTTCAAGGGTATATGACTTACTCTGCTTAGATCCTCATCCAATGGACTTGTTAATTCAGGAAGAGGCAAAATAGATCGACTATAATCCATACGGTGAGATATAACTTTTTTTTATTGCTTTTCTTTACCTGTCTATTTCAGAAGGCAGTAAGGTTGAGCAAGTAGGTGACTGAGTTATTGAATAAACACGTAATACAAGCTCTTCTCTTCCTCTCATAAAAGTATCAAAATGACGAAACCCCTGAATCATACGTTTTAGATACAAGTTTCCCGATGTGAGCGGAACTTACTCGAAGCGTTCCAAGTGTCAAGCATTCTTGAAGGAACCAAGACAGTCTTGTAGCGTGATTGACTACTTCCTTTTGATATTCACAAGTTATGAGTAGTAGTTTCTTAAGCAATATTTATATACCTTTGGATCTTGTCCTAGCATTAAAAAAAAAAAAAAAGGAAAAGGACAGATTGAATAGATTGCTATTTTAAAGCACATGTGATCTGGTAGCGTGATACATTATCCCATTTATCTAAGAGGTCGACACGTACTGGAAGATGCATTGATGAATAAAACACTATTGAAGGGAGAGAGTGATCACATTACATAAACAAGTATATGTTACTGTTTATGTTGCCTTTTTCTATATCATCAACAAACAAAAGCATAATATTTAAAGGATAGGTGCATGACTCAATAAGTTCAAGTACTTCTTTTGATGCTGATGTAATAGACTTTCAACCCTGATCAGTCATCTTTTTATAGTTTATATTTTTGAAAAAAAAAAAAAAAAAAAAAAAAAAAAAAAAAAGTAATATATTGCCCTTCACGAGATTTATAGTTTGCATAAAAGAGCAGTGAGGTTATCTCGATGGTAACACGACCTCTGTGAAAAGCAGGCGCATAGCAACGATCATGATAAAAATAGTACAGCTTTGGCTTTTAAAAATTAGCCGCTGTCTCTTTTCTTTGCTTATCTTTTTGCAAACATATGACACTATAGCTTCTTCTTTTTTCTTTCTCTTTTTTATTATTTACAAATGACACAACCAGAAGAAGAGCACGCTGAAGAGATCATGTCCACCCAACCAGCGGATATCTTCACTCCATCAAGCCCAAGCAATTTGACGGAGTGGCTGATTTATTTCATCTACCATGTACGGTCTAAACCCAAGTATCGTCCCAGCGGTTACTGGCGATACGTGATAGGCGTCTACAAAAACCTCTTTCTCTCCTTTTACTTTAACTGGTTTGCCATTGTTACCTCTCCTTTAAGTTCTTTGGCCTTTCTGATATCGTATCCTATCATCAGTGGCATTCTTTTGGCCTTTGAGTTGGGGCTCAAGCTATTCATGGACGGGCTAGGCGGAAGCCACCTTGTGAAATTAATCAGTCGGGATTACGGAAGCGGTAAGTAGACTACTAAAATGGAGATGGCAACCTACTCACTTTTATTAGGATTTGGAATGATTAACTGGGGTATACGAGGACCGTAGTTGACAGCAATAATTCTTACTGATTACCCCCTCTTTGTTTTGATTAGGTGCACCTGAGCTCTTGCTCTCTCAACAGACAAGCAGTCTTGTAAGAACTACAATCCCCTCACTTAGCTCACCGCCAGCAGAAGGCACAGATCACAGACACCGCGTATTTGACATAAGTATTGCCCAAGCAATGACCGTTCTTGCTTCTCTTGTATATGAACGTGACGACGATAAAGTAACAGAGGCTTACAGGTCTGTAGCCGACTTGAATGCAAAATCGGAACAGAAGGACCATATTGAATCATCCATAAGGCGACTTGTCTGGGAATCCGAGGCACCCATTCGACATATCGCGCATCACTATGGCTTGCAATTTGCAGGCGTAACCGAACTAAAGTCACTCGGAGGACCATTCTGTGGACTGTACTGGTCCAATGAATATCCGGTGATCATCGTATCCTTCAAGGGCACAACTCCCACGAACTACAGTGAGTTTTTGGTGGACGCCACTTTACAGCGCACAGATGCACGCGCTTACCTCTTTGGTTCGGCTCATGAAGGCTTTTACGACAGCTTGTTTCCCGCTCACTCCGACGATGAGGATGGCAAGGACCCATACTTTGCAATTCAAACCGCTGTAGTAGAACGTGCCAAACAGATTCGTTCCGCCCTTGGCACGAACGATCCTGTTCAACTCTGGGTCACAGGCCATTCGTTGGGCGCCGCGATGGGTTCCCTCTTGTTTGCTCGTTGGCTCAAGTGTCCTGAAGATATCGAGCCTTATTGCTGTCTCCGAGACTGTTATGTACTTGGCACACCTGCTGTAGGCGATAGTGACTTTGCATCCATGTTTGCATCCTACTCAAACGCACCACTCAAACGCACGTCTACCCTCTGGCGAGTTATCAACCGGTGCGACATTATCTGTCGTATCCCTCCTGGCTATAACAACATGACCATTGGCCATTATGCACCTACAACCGATTTCTTCAATTACTCTCATATCGGTCATGCTGTTGAAATTACTCACCCCATTCTAAACCCACGACCTTTAAAGATCTATCCGTCAAGCTACCAATCCAACATGAAGGTTTCGATCGTCCCTGGTTCCTGGAAAGGCATTTGGTCTTATGGAAAAGCCAAAAAGGACTTTTTGAGATCCACCAACAAATATACCAAGACACAGGATTATGGGTACTCTGCCTGGGCAAAAAACGCGCTTAATCGGCTGGGCATCGATCCCATTTCCCTTGTCGAGTCCTTTTACCCATTCTTTATTCGTGATCATATACCCATTCACTACTTTAAAGGATTGGAGCGCGCCCGGGCATTTTATAATCGTCAGGAATTTACAGAAATTATGCAAAAAGAAAATGAGACAAGTGAAAGAAAACTGACACAATAAAAGAGATGTTGTAATAATGCCTATTATATCTTGTAGCATTTATACTTTTAGAGAGCTAGAGCTTGTGCCCTGAAATGCAAATATTGAACTTTTTACGACAAAAGCACGAATCATTTTTCATAAAGACTGTCACTGAGTATATTTCAACAACCTACCATTAATCTGTTCCCTTTATTAGCAACCTGGAATACACACTCGTGTATATATGATTTACCACACCAAGGCAAGCACATATATATATTACCAGGACAACAAGTTTAATTAAAAAGATAATAGAGAAATGAGATGAAGTAATTATTGATATTCATAATGATAATAATAATATAAAAGTGTGTTCTATGAATGACTACCAGCAGCGTTAGCAGCGGCAGCTTTATCGACTTGAGCTTTTAGCAGGTCCTTATTAAACATGATTTTGGCCAATTCTTCAAGTTCGATCGTATCGAGTAATCGAATGGTAATTTTGGGTGCATGCTTAACTCCAGTAGCCTAATGATAATCCAGTTAGTTAACTTGGTTACTGTTGTCGTATTATACATACCTTCACTAAGGGGAATAATTGGTCACCTAGTAACTGCTTTCTTTCGTGGATGGGCTTTCCTTCAAATGAGTTTAAAAGATTTTTGATTTCTGTCATCTTTGCTGTTTCTTCAGGCGAGGGAGGTGCAACAATGGGTATAGCTTTGGATGTACGAGGAGGAGGTATGATCGCATGGTCTCTGAGACATGATGGGGATATTGTGACTTTTTTAGGAAGGGAAGGTTTTCTAGCATATATTCGCGCAAATATAAATAACCTGTCATAAATGCGCATTTGTGTACACTTACCGAACAACAACTTCAGGCTCTTCCTGTTTATCGTCAAAGATCTCTAACGCCTCAATAGCAGCGTTAATTTTTTCCTTTAGGAAATCTGGATTAAATAAGCATATAGATCGTTCTTTGCGCTTGAGTGTTAGAAGCATGTCAACTATATCATCAAGTTCCGATCCAAACGACCCGCAACGTTTCACAGCCTCTGTCATTTTGATTCTTTGTACTTGCGCGCTTGATTCCGTCATGACCGAGCTGACAGACTCAAGTGACTTTTTACGTCGAAGCGTTCTTTCTTCAGGCACATGTTCAAGATGATGTGGTACCGGATGAATACTTGCACCAGAGGCAAGTGAGGCCAGTGAAGGTCGAGAAGTTTGAAACTGTGGTGATGTACGGTTAGGCGGATGGTACCCGATGTCAGCCAAAGAAATCTGTATAAAAAAAATCAGTACAATCTTTCCACGTCGGGCTCAAAAAAAGGGGGATGATACCTTTCGCTGCATGGGTATTGTGGTACCAACGGATAGTTCCTTCAACGTGATTTGATCCATATTTTCTATTCCTAAACCGTGAACGGGGCCTACGGCTGCGCCCATCAATATATACACACATATACAAATTCTCAAACCCAAGGTTACCTTCGTGTGGATGCCTTGTCTCAAAATAAGGAGCGGTGACATACTCCATAGGGGGAGCTGTGGAAGGAGGAGAATGAAAAGATGAAGTGGTGGTGGAAGATGATTTTTCCTGTCGGGGCTTTTTTGGTTCATGATAAGCAACGATAATTTGTTTAGAACGCACCAACATGCCATCCATTTGGTTCAAGGCCAAGGCGGCTTCTTCTGGCTTTCCGTAACTGACAAAACCGTACCCCTTGGACTGTCTGGTCGCGGGATTGGTCATCACTCGAGCTGAGACAATACGTCCAAATTGACGGAATAGATTGAATAGGTCAATGTCATTAATAGTAGGATCAAGGTTTTTAACATAGAGATTCATAAGGTCCACAAATCCTCCTCCGGTATGTCCATTTTGGGTTTTTTCTACAAATTGCTGTGGTTGTTGTTGTTGCTGTTGTGTCATCAGTGTCTGATAGAGATATGCTTTAAGATATACTTACAGTAGAATACCGAGAATTTGATACATGACTTGCCATCAGCACTGCTACTTGACTATGGTAATAAAATAAGGGTATGAGTATATGGAATATGTAAAGAAAAAGAAAGCAAAGAGAATATATTTGAAAAAGTTTTTTTTTTTTTGTATGTTATTTATATATCTTTTTTTTTTTTGTGCTTTGCTGCATATCTGGGGAACTTTGTTTGCTTGTTCTGTTTGTCTAACTTTTTTTTCTCTTTCTTTCTTTTGTTAAGCTTTATGAAAAAAAAAACTTACATGGAACTTCCTTCGATCATTTTACTATTCTATAACATGAAAAGGGAATGGTTACATCTCTTTGAAAAAAAAATCTTTTAACTTTTGTTACCAGAGTATTCTGTGCTATATCTGAATCTTGTTTTGTAAAATACTGTACTAGAGCCCTCTTTTTCTGAGCGTTATCTTCTGTAATCACTTTACACATACTGAGTAAGCCATAAGGACGGCAGAGATCATAAAGTTGATGATGATCGATATGAAGCGATAAATTTCTTATTTCGAGAAAAGGGCCTTCTGGCTGTAAACCACTTAAAGAGAGATTGAATGTGACGCTGCTCGATGGAAAGATGTAACCATTAAAGAATGCGTAGACTTTTTCAGCTGTGGATATATTGATAAAAAATACATACACAAAGCGATTACCCTTGTCACTTACCAATTTTGGAATCCTGGAAGCTTAAATATCCGCCGCCTCGTTCTCTCTTAATTCTATATAAAAAAATGAATACATGATTTTGCATATAATAAGAGAGAAAGAGAGAGATTGCTTACTGAATGGGTTTAAACTCTTGCAGTAAATTTTGAATTTCGATATCTGAAACTCTGTTTTCAGTGTCTTCAAAAAATATTTCTTTAAGCGACATATCTTGTTGTTGCTGTTGTTGTTGCGATGATGCTCGAATGGTATTATTCAGTGATTTATTATTATTACGAGGTGGTAATTTAATCGTAGGCTTGACTATGGTGGTCATCTGATTTTTTTTTTTGCCCTGAAATAAAATAGTTTAATGCTCTGACGACAGACTCAACGATAGCAACTTGCCTGCAAAAATGAATAGAAAAGAAGAAAAGAAAAAAAAAGAAAAAGAAAAAAATGGGCCCTTTTTCTAATATAAATATGTTTATGAACCCACCTGTCTTTTTGTGTATCTTCTACATGATGAGTTTTAAAAGAGGAAAGGGGAAAACTCAAAAAGAAACTTTTTAAGGAAATTTGGACCGTGTACGACATTCTGTGGGCTTACTGTCTGTATTACAATAAAATAAATGGCAAAGAAGAAGCATGCATATACAGAATGAGGTTAGTTCTTTTTATCTCCATACAAAATGAGCCATTATGCATATTGTCACGGGAAAATCCATAGACTGTCACCAGACTTTACACGCGTTGTTGTTTTTATTGGGCAGTTTGGCACCCCAACCTAAACCAGTCTTTACATACAGAATCAACTTTTTACCTATCTCTCCTTCGTTTATTCTCTCTCTTTCCGCCTTGTTGTACTTTTTTTTTTTTGCTTCTCAGCCAAAGGTGTAGCATTTTTAAAAAGTGCAGCAAGTTTCCAAAATTGGAGTTGCTTCCTTTTTATTAAAAGCATCTGTCATTTCAATGTAACCATGGAAGCCATTTTTTTTTCTCATGATGCTATGGCAACTACGAAAGAAAGCAAGATTGATTGAATATTATCTCTTTTCTAGCAAATCTATATGTCAAAAATTTTGTTTAAGCTTTCTTTTTTTTTTTGATACCGAGTGTCTTTTCGTAGTTGAATTACAACTTTTTCTGCACCAATCCTGGACTTTATAGAAACCGTGTATATTATAAATATTCTAGATTATGTGTACAAGTGGTTTATCCTTTACTTTGCCTACTGTTTTTGAATGATTGCATAATACCTTTTGGCCTCTTCTTATTACCTTACTTGCCTCAGTGACGATTAGGCTCAAGCTTTTTAACCGCTGCGCATGTCAATGTTGAAATGACCAATATGTGTCTCATTAAGCTATTCAGCTTTAAAACGTTTAACCATATATATATAAAGCTTCAATACTTAAGTAATTGTAAAAACATTAAAAGCAATAGAAAATAGCTACCATTCTTTTATAAAAAACATTAAACTTGGACCGTCTGACATCGTCTGTCAGCTGAGATCGAATAGACAGGGCCACGTAGTGTACAATAACCTCGCCTTTGGCTTTACATGATGGAACAGATGTACATACAAGCAGCCAAATTCAAATATATAACCAAAAGGTTTGTATCATGTGAGGTTTGCGATATAAAATGTATATCTCTATTTGATCATACCTATCTACTCATAACTATCACTCAAGCAAAGTGCTTCAGTGTGCCATTTGTGGAGAGCATATTCTGTTTATGCGACAACGTTTACATCCATTTGCTGAAGATCAAAACCGTTAATGTCTACCTAAGCATTAGGCTTTTAGCTGCTCGAAAATGCATTGATGTTCTAACATGACAGATCCCTTGCCGCTCCTTTTTTAAAATTCTTCCAACATTGCAGTCTTATGGACCTACCGATGGTCGATCATTTTACTCCCTCTTGTATGAACTAGACCAATTACAGCATACTACAATTTTTTTTATGGTCAAAATCTCCTTGAAATAGCTACATTGTTCCTCCAGCTCTATAGATAACTTAACATTATACTATTCTTGTACTCAAAAGAGCGCTCTATCGCAACTCATTCAAACCATTATATTTGTTTTATAGAATCACTCTGCATGTTAACTAGAAGACTCTATATTATATGCATAGGACTACACCCGTAAATTGAACGGCATTGATCACAGATATGCGATTCCGTTCCGCTGTTCTTTGATTAATCTGCTACCACTTTTTTTTGAAAGGTTACTCAAAAGAAGCCTGTCGTATTCCGATGGAAGGCTAATAGCTGTTTGGTTCAAAAACGTTAGATAAGGCCTATCGATGGATAATACCATGTGCATCACATAAAATTTATTAATTATGATAAGGCAGAAAGCTGATGAATTATTAAAGAGGTTCATTCATATATTACCCCTTTCCCATTCTTTGCCATTACTATTTAAACATGCCCAAGTATTACTTTTATAAATGTTTTAATCCTTTTCATCTTTTAAACGTGGAATCTTGTACACATGCACAACATGGCACAGTAACACAAACTTGTTCACATGTTCCTTTAAGCAGTTTGAGTTGCAACTTGTTATTAAACTTTTTAAGCATTCCGAATGCTTTTCGACTCTTGACTTCAATTAACGTAAAATCTTTCTACGCATAGCTTCTTTGGTTGGATCGAAATTACTAGAAGCTAGGCTTTTATGTAGCTTGATGTTATCACGGGATAGTGTCTCACTTCTAGAATGTGTATATCCCCACTTCAGACCAATTACCTAAATCGGAATGTAATCAACTAAAATGAACAGGCGACGAAAGATGAGTGTTAACGAGGATATGACAACAAGTATACGAAGCCATATTTTATCTTTAGTAATACAAATGATAAAACCTATGTCTGCAGCTGTCCTTGTGAGATGTCCTTCCCTTTTTTACGGCGTAAGGTTAAGAATAAAAATGGAATAGGTCCATAGTTTATTTACAACTCCTTTATTAAGGCTACCGCTGCTCTTCCTTGGTCATGCTTATCTTCCCTTTGATAGGAGGTAACAAGAGGATGCGCTCTCGTAAATAATAATAGCAATAGGATAAACATCAAAATCTCTTTTTTAATCTAACATACAAAGCACTTTGAATCACGTAAATAACAAAGAGGGCAATCTACATCTCGTATAAACAGTCGTTTGTGCTAATATTCCTTTTCGATCATGAGTTCATGCTCAAGATACATTTTTGCTCAATATAAAGATACGTTGCGCTTTAGTTTATCATTGACTGCTACAAACGGAAACACACTTCATAATGCCCCCTTTTAATTCATTAATTAAGCTTTATTAGATGCTCATTAGATCGGGCGATCAAGCATTCATGCGCTCTATTGTTTAATCTTTCTTAGATATCAACCTTTACTCCTTAATAATATTTTAGCCTCGATCACTGAGAGATATACAATACTTTAATTAAATTGAAAGTTCAAATATTTTGGCAAAGTTCATACGCTCCAATCATAGTAATAAAAAACATATACATTGCACCTCAGACTAGGTGCAAAGGCGAATTACACTAAGGTTATCAGCAAAAGTTTAAATGACTCATTCCGCTTCTCTCTCTCTCTCTTATGTTAATTGTTTAGATAAAGTTATATTTCATCAAATATGTTTTCTTTCTGTTGATAACATGGCCCTTTAGTACGCTCAACTTTATACTATGATATTTATACAGCTTAGAGAAAAGGTTACAAAAAAGCAGTAGCCTTAATCTTGTGATCAAGAAGAATGGCCTCTCTTCTCTTCAATTATTTATTTTAATGAAGAAAAAAAAAGGGGGTATTTGAAGGAAGATCATTATGTAATATCCAATTAACTAGAAGACTAATGAATAAAAAATAACGTATTAATGCTTTATACTTACCGAGGTGTTAAAGAACACACTGCTGTTATGGACAACACATAAAGTTCAGGAGCACCGTTAGTCTTTTGCGGGCCATTTGAAGGGGAGGGCTTTCATTGTTATGTTCTTTTCTTCCTCCTTTTGAATGCTTGAGTCTTAACAGTCTTGCTTTATATTTCTTAGAAGCCTTTATGGGAGCAGAAGTATAGCTAGTGGAAGGAGCAGGAACAGATAATGCAACTTGAACATCCGTTTTGTTGTTGACTGCAGGCATAGATGTCTTTTCACTAATGGCAACATTTGAAGGGCCAGGGCCAGATATATCTTCTGTAGAAGCTTTCAAAGTAATACAGATTTCCTTGCCTATTACAACGTTCAGTTATAAAACAAATGGAACTAATGACGTTGCCTTTACCTTTTCTAAGTAATGGCGTTTCTTGAAAGTCATCATCACTTGCTTTATAAAATGCATTCTTGAATAGATTTGTTTATGTTTGTGCAAATAAAGAAGAGAGCCCGCGATCAGCGACTACTGGATCTTTAAACGCTACATTGGCTTTATAGCTTACATACCTTTCCTTTTGATTCGCTTTGTCTTTGAGGGCAGAGGATCATCGTCTTTCTTTCGCTTCATGTTGAAGTAAAGAAAAAAGGAAAAGAGAGTATCTTTATAGATTGATGTGACGGAATCGCCAAGCTATGCCTTTGCTGTGCACCCTCTTGTGTATTGCACATTTAGTGCTGATCAGAGCAAGTGCTGCTCAACCTATTGTGAGCATAAACTTGCTGTTTTAAAACGAAAAGAGATACACTCTTATGTACTATTATACTGCAGGAGAAAATAGTGTCATTATCTGCATAATGCCTTCATTTACATTCGAATTTTATGATATAGTTATTTAATATAAAGAATTTACCTTAATCTATTACAACAGCTTTTATTTCCTCATTTCTGTTACTGTAATCAATGAATGAAGGAAAATTGAAGAGGGCTCAATTATACTGAAAGAGAGATTGAAGAGGAAGTTCCTTCAATCTTATCGTTTTGTATAGTCCATAAAGTGCTTCAAGCCCATTATAAAAAGGGAGGTAGAAGTTGAAAGATCTCATGTATTACTTCTTGCATGTACAAGGTCAGGACTGTACAATCCAGTTTAATCAACTTGTGCTTTCCTACCTCTTATAATTATCCCAACAGTCTGCACTAGTTAGTTGTTATTTGGTACTGGGACGTTCAACAAATATCAAAACTCTTCAAAATGATTGGAGTTTCAATGTCCCACACATTTAATTTTTTCAAGCTGTACGGACCATCATTAGCAAGATTAATCTCAAGATATACGATCCCGCGCGATAAATAACAAAAAAGAAGTATAAAGCACGATCTCCAACTGACTCTCTTTTGATTTGTACATTCGATCCAATTGATATGAATTGATTTATGCTTCCTGATGAAGCAATAATCGCAGCTCTGTTACGTTTAAAGTTAATTTTTTTTCCAACTAATTCAAGTGCAAATTTCGAGTTTAAAACTTACAATTTGACTGTTGTACATGAACTCATGCTCCTGGAGTAATAGTTGGAGGTATTGGATTTATTGGGTTTTAAACCCATACAAGGCGAAATTTTGCTTCAATAAATTGTCAAGTACTGCAATTGCTTACTGTTAAATGAGATAGTGAGCCATATTCTTTTTGTATTTGTTATTACTCTGATAACATTACAATGGTTTCAATACGACATCTCAATTTGGAAATACAGTACATGGATGTCAAGGCTGATACTACGAAAATATTCTTGGTAACGACGAATTTACATTTCATACAACATGAATTTTGTTCTCACCATTGGGTGCATTTATTTTCGATCACAGGCGAATTTACTTTCCGGGCTACTGCGAGACTTGCCTATGAATCCCTGGCCTTAGGCTCGTCTAAACGTATTCAAGTGCTTTCAGGGCTACGTGTTGATGGTCAAACAATCATTGCTTGTACGGTCTGGGCTATCTGGCAGTGTCATTGGCGTTTTGTATTTGATGGTCGTACCTTCTGGCCCGATGAAGCTGCTGCACGAGCAGCTCAAGCAATCAAGCGAATACATGATGAGAATATCTATAGAGAGTGTCTAAAAACATCTCGCTCAGGTTAACGCAACCTTTATTTTGTTCCGTGCTTCTATGCTCTTTATTATTTTCTTTAATAAGTACAAGCTAACTGGCGGTACTTGAATAAAATATACCATTTTACAAAAAAAAATTTACTTTCCGGAAAGACTGTATAACTCGGAGAATTAGAAAATACAGTGAAGATGGAATGAGTCTCTGTAATAATTTATGAATAGAGTAAGGAAGAGATACATGGCAAAAAAGAAACTGACCTTTAAAAATAATGTTGTCAACCAATTGTATCCAGTGAATTATATTAATGACTGTTGCCAAGCTAAATCGTATTGCAAAAAGTGATCCTCTCTACGTTGGTAACTACACTGTTAAACAAAAGACACAAGGTGGCTCTTACGTCTTACTTGATATTACTGGAGCTCTCCTACCAAGAGATGCACCTCTATCGCATATAAAGGTTATTTTTCAGGAAATACCCTTCAACTAAAATAGACCAACTTGAATCGTTGGAAGTTGAAACAGTTCTACACTGCAAAGGTACACAGGGTAACTACCTATATAGAGCTCGTTGGAAAAGGCACAATGAAGAAGATGAAACTTGGAAACCAACTAGTCATTTCCATGACTACACTCTTATTCGCAAATACTGGGCTCCTCGTGACGAACAAGAACCCATCCTAGGAGGATAATCTTATATCTAAAGTATCAAGTCCATCTAAGCGTAAAATGTTCATCACAAAATAAGAGTTTTTAAGAAATCTACGCTTTGATCTTCTTATTCCTATCAAACGCTAATCTATGCATGTTTAGCCTCTTATGAATATCATGTATGCTTTGACTTTGAAGTGATGTAAGTCTATCGTCGCCTTACCACACAAATTCTTTTTGGTCTAAACGGTTGTGGCTTTTGTCCTCAGGTGATACAATCTGCGCACCATTTTATTATCGACGTATGCATGAGTAGCATGCATGTAATATCTACGCAACGTTAAAGCAAAAGTAAAAAGAACAGAATAAGGGACATCTATTGGAGAAAAAGACATACCCCGAGTAGGAAATAAATATAGTTAATAATAGATATAATTTAAATCTGATAAATCAAAGATTTCAAAAAGATTGTTGTACAAGGTACAGCGTATAATTGATGAAAACCAAAAAAAAAAAAAGGTTTTTCTTGTATCTCTTTTATTTTCTTTAGCTTTTTTTTTCAGTTTATGCATTTTATACCTGAAGCATGCTATAGAAGAGTAAGAACAAATGATCACGGTTTCTACAAAATTAACCTATTTTTTTGTATAGCCTTTGGAGCCTAGAGCTCTTGTCTACAGTAGAGGCGCCACTGCTATTACAATGGGTTTAGCATTTTTAGCTTTCTGTGGATACTTGATCAACTTGGTAATTTATCAATAACTCGATTTTAGTCTTGATCCTAATGCAAACAATAGATGTATCATGATCGACCATTAATCCAAACATCATCAGAAGCGATCACTAACAAGATTGATACGCCCGATATTGAGTTTTGTGTGCAAAACACAACTATGCATATGGTACATTGCTCGGGGATGTTCTTTAATTGGACAACGATCCCATTAAATGACTGTTGGACAAGATTTTTCCGTGCGGGAGAGTCAACAGGCGATACATCTAGATGCTATATTTTTGAGACCAACGGCACGATGAGCATGGCAACGGGCTTTGCTTATGATAACAGAGAGGCGATGAGAAGAATTGATTTTTACTGGAAGATTGATGACTTACAGAACATCTCTTACGCTTCTATTTCAACTCCAGCAATAGCCGTTCAACTGTATGATCCACAATTTAGTCCATGGAAGAAGTACACAATCGGTGACACACCTGTAGAGGTAAAATAAAATTGTGGCGGTGTGTGCATGTGCCCTGTCTGACATTTATGTGATGTAGCAAAGAATGCTCACCAATATTAGACTGGGTGCTAATAGGGCAACTACTTTTTTGAACTATTCATCATCCATATTCTATACCCCAAAGCGATACCGCGCTATTAAACCACACGATGCAGCTTCAATTTTTGGCTTTGTAATGCAATTTATCTTTTATTTCTAAATAATTAACAAAAATTCTATAGACACCAAACTATGTAGATATTCATACTCTTTCAATCTTCCAACAAAACTGGCCACTCGCGCCTTCACCTCCCAACTCAATCGTCAACAGAACCGTAAGATCGTCATCGTACCACAAGCAAATTATGTCCTGATTTTCTTATTTTATTTGTTTAGTCATACCATGGTTTCATGTCTGTCCAGTTAGCCCAAAGCACTATTGATGTGATGGTAATTGTACAAGATGCTAGTTACACACATTATTTATATAATTAATAGTCAGAAGTAAGACAGCATACATTGCTTGCTTCTCTTGCCATGGCAGGTGGTTGTTATGGAGTTCTTACCACTATATATATTATTCTTTTCGGCATGACAAGATTAACACCATGGGGCTTGGTTCATCATGTACCAGTTATGATCAATAACCGAAAACAAAAGAAAGGCAAACAAGACAATACCGAAATGTACATGTCTGGTCAAGAAGCAGAAGACAATAAGTATACCACATATGCTTCCTCCACGTCATCCATACTACCGTGGTTCTTCCGCAGTGGAGAGCGAAGCAAAACGATGATAAGGAAACAGAGAAGAGAAAGTGATTCGACAACCGGGTCAGATAAAGGAGCAGCCGAACTTAGAGAATTTAATAGAACACCTATCCAAGAAAACGTATTTGTACCAGATAGTTCTATTCATGATCAAAATACCAACAGCACCTCATTTGAGGCTTTAATGGCTGATCCTTTCGGTAAATCCAACGAAAGCCCAAAGGTCTCTAGAGATCCATTTAGTCTGCCTTCACTCAATGACAAGACAACTGATTATCAAAAGACAACAACTCCTGTTTCTGCAGATATTCAAGCAATATATGATATGCTACGTAAAGAGCGCAATAAGAATAGCGAGTTAAGCTCAAGAGTAGAAGAACTTGAAGTGATCTTGGCAGAGTACTTTATTGATACCTCCTATGTGGATAAGCTTCGTGGAAAATCCAAGGCACTGGAAGGAGATGCAGATGTAACTCAACGTGGGAATCTACCGTAATTTTAGTCTTTAGTTTTATTATTATATTCTTTATGCATAACTAGAAAAATAATGAGTAAAAAATAATATATTATCGTTTTATACTTGTCGAGATATTAAGAAATGCACTGTTGTTTACGAACAGCGCATTAAATTCAGGGAGCGCCGTTAGTCTTTTGTAGATCCTGCGAAGGAGGGAAGACTTTCATTGTTATGTTTTGATTTGTAAACAAAGATATCATATATATTTAATGCACCGTTCACATCGCGATTCCAAGCCGTACCACAAGATTCACATTTGAGGACAGAGTGTACTCTTCGCTTTGATTCAACAATGAAGATATCATTCAGTTGATTGATTTTGCACTTGTTACAGATTTGAATCATTAAATACTCGTCAACATAAACAAATTCGGCCCCTCATCAGATTGTTTGCATTTTCTTTTGATTTCTTCAGTAATCTGTCTTGTAGGTGCGGCTCGTTTTTCTTTCATACTTAACAAAAGAACAATATCCGAACACTATGATTCACTTCCGTTAAGAAGGAAGAGAGGCCAGTAGAAGGTAGAGGCACCTGTTTGCTTTTGCCTGGGTTTTGGTGTTTACCGCCAACTGTACTTGATGTGTCATACTTCTTGCTGTTGTCAAAGAGTCTTTTAGGCTCTCTTTTATCAATCAGAAATACGAAAGGAGTGTCGTCACTATGTCCGAGATGAAGGTTTTTCTTTATTAATGAAGGCATGGTAGACAGAACAGATGTAGGCAAATTGCCTCGCTTTAAAAGTGCAAATATAAAATAAAGATGTGTAACAAAAAAGCAGTAAAGGTTGAAAAAAGACGTGAAGATCTGTATGAATCTGGGAATCAATATGTCAATCATTGTGTAGGTGAAGAGAAATTCAGTGAATGAGTGGGACAAATCAGCTGAATGAGATTATTTCTTACGTACCAAAGGAAGTGTCAGGTTAGGGATGATACGCAGAGATGTGTGAAATGCCAGCCAATATAAGAATGATAGGGGCTATATGACAGCAGAATGTGAAGGTTATGAGCTTGTTAAATCTATGAAGAAGGTGTAAGCAACAGTAAAAAAGATAATAAAAAAGATGATAAGTAATAATATGTTGTTATATTGAGACGAGAATTACAGTGATGATTGCAGAGAGTCAGTGACAACGAGGGCAACGTCAACAGGAGGAGGAGGTTTTAACTTGTCTAAAAGTAATGAGCCGGAGACGTCAGAGGCAGCACTTGAGAATTCCTCATCTGGTTGACAGATTTGTTCAATCTCAAAGAGTACTTGACATACTACCGGCCACCAGGCAGACCAACGAACAAACAAGGGAGGAGAATGAGAAGCGTGGAGCTTACGAGGCAGCTGGTTGAGGATGTAGTCCAATGGAGTTGGTCGAGTGTGTAATGCAACGTTGAGACGAGAGGCCACACGCAGGCAATTTAGAAGATGCCTTCTTGATGCATGTGGGTGTTCACAGCGGCAGGGTTTTGGGCGACCAGGAAGCCAACCCATTCGCCAGCGAATAAGACGACTTCTGGTATAGATACTCATAGGTAAGGTGAGGATGGGGTCAATACCTAGATGGGGGCGGCATGCCACTAGGAGAACAGGAGGCTTTGGTTGTTGACGCCTAGATGTGAGTATCTGAGCCCTATAAGCGAGAATGCTTTTTCGGACGTTAGACGACGAGATAAGATGAGTGAGGCGAACTTCTAGGGAGGTAGAGTCAACCATGGAGAGAGGTTGGGGCCATATAGCATTCTTGGCACAGAGAGTAGGCCACCTGAAACGAGTGCGAGGAGCAGAGGCATTTACAAAACGAAGGATAACAGAGAGAAGTGCATCTTCAGGCAAGAAGTGGACACGGATGATGAATTTGAACGTCAGTATATTGGTTCTTTCAATCATGTGCGGGAGGTTGGTTAGATGCTTAAACACTCCAGTGGACGAGATAGCATGGCCACCAAATGCCATTCGTAGACATTGATCTTGGGCGCGTTCTAAAAGGTTCATTTGGCGAATGAGGAAGGCGCAGAGACAGAGACCATATTCAAATTTAGGTCTAATGAACGTTGCATATAGACGACTAGCAGTGAGACGGGAGAAGTTGGAAGCACGTAATCTAATGGGCAGGAGTGTTCTTCGCATGGCGGTAATGGCAGAAGCAGTGTTGCGGCGGATAAGGAGATCAGTGGCGATACGACCTTGGGTATCAAAAGGTACGCCGAGGTATGCAAAAGAGTCAGCCTTGGGAATTGGAGACCCATACAGCTGCAGCCGACGAGCACCATGGATGCTGGGACAGTTGAGTACAACGCATTTTGCTGGGTTCCAGCGGTACCCAAGGAAAACGGAGTGCTCTTCTGCCTTCTTGAGCAGTCGAGGCATGACCTCTGGTGCAGCAATGAGAACAACGTCATCAGCATAAAGGAGACAATTGATCCAATGGCCTTCATATTCACGGCGAGGCATAACACTATACATACGAGAAGAGGCTGGCATTAGTACTTCACGCAACAGTATAGGAAGACTATTAATATAGATGGAATATAAAAAAGGAGAAAGGATCGATCCTTGAAGAACGCCAGTGCGAGGCCAGAAGGTAGCAGATGAATGTCCACCGATGAGTACCTCAGTACTTACCTTGTCAAAAAGACATTGCAGAAGACCAAGCATAGGATCAGAAACGTGGGTCTCCAATGCACGCCAGATGATAGATCGATCAACAGTATCATAAGCTGACTTGATATCAAGAAAGGCTAAAACTGGAGGTTCATTGTAATGATCGAGGCGGTGCTGTCGACAGATTTCTTGTAGACACAATGCTTGATCTAGAGCGCTTCGTTGACGTCTGAATCCACCTTGTACAGGATCAAGCGTAGGAGCTGTATTCTCAAGTTCTGACTGAAGGCAAAGCTCAAGGAGCTTGCGCATAATGGAGGTTAGTGATATGGGTCTGTAGTTACCTGGATCTAATGTATCGCCTTTTTTGTAGATGGGGACTACCTGGGCAGTGCACCACAAGCGAGGGGCGCAAGACCATTTCCAACAAAGTTGAAACAAAAGAGTAATCACTGGGACAATGACTTCGGCTATTGGTAATAGCATCTCGGTACGTAGATGGTCAGCCCCAGGAGCTTTACGTCGAGGCAAACGACGCAACAAGGCATAACGTATTGTATTCTCAGTAATGGGACAGACATCAGGAGTAACTGGATGAGGACCTTGTGGGATATGTGGAGCAGTGAGCCTAGTAGTGGGTAGTGTAGCACCTGAGAATACGCTTTGCCGGTGACGAGCCATTACATCGGCAGCAACATGTGGTCCCTCGAGCTGTGAGAACTGAGGAGTGGCAGTCCGGTTACGACGAATGCGACGTACAATGGAAGTGGTGTCAGCAAGTGGTCCATTCGACAATTTCTTGCAGAATTGATACCAAGTAGCACGTCGACGGCGACGAAGGGCAGATTTGTACTGGGCACAGGCTGAGAGGTAGGTGTTCCATTTGGGAACTTTATCCAGGTCAGAAGCGCGTTTCCAGGCTCGTCGGCAGACTTCTCTGCGATCAAAAGCATCTTGCAAGTCAGAGGTCCAGAACCAGGAGTGATGACGAGAACGTGGGCTCCTTCTGCCAACAGAATCATCCAAGCAAGAGTGGATAATATCATTGAATACAACGGCTAGATCGTCAATGTTAGGAGCGGTATCTGTATACTTACCATCCTCAGCAACGTAGTCAAGGAGAAGTGTTTTGAAGGGTGCAACCTTTGTACTAATCTTTTCCTCGTAAGGGCAATCTTGTTCTTGGAAGCGACTGAGATGCCACAAAAGGCGAGGGTGACCGGGAGCAGGAGGCGCGGGAGGCACAGAGCAAGGAAGAGTGAGTGGACTATGATCTGATCCGAGAGCGAGATCTTCATGTACAATGAGAGTGGGATTCAAAAGTTCATCTGTGCTAAGAAAGAGATCAATGATACTCTAGAAATGTATACCTGTACGTTGATTAATTTTAGAATGTGAGTTATAAGTGGGTATACCAAAGGTTAGTTCTGAATTCCAGCAATGCAAACCATTTTCAACCATCCAATTATAGAAGGCTGTGCCCCTTTGGGTAGTTCGCGAGTCACCAAGAAGAGCTGAATAACGTGCATTGAAATCACCGCAGATGATTGTGTTCGCTTGGGAAGGGTGCGTTTGTGTAGGTAATTGTTGAAGAACTGCATCTGGGAGTGCAGGTGGAAGGTACACACAGTGAATGAGTAAATTTGATACCTGGCAGGATAGGACGTATGGTGATGTGGAGGGGAAGTGAGTAACAGGATGTGGGCAATCAGGATGTACGAGTAAACTGATACCCATTTCACCTCGGTATGTGTTGTCTACTGGGACAGCGTAGGTATGAAATTGCCGCCAGTTGGTGAGGAATCGGAGAGGGGAGAGGAGCCAGGTTTCTGTAAGGAATAGGAGATGTGTTGAGAGAATGGAGTTGGTAACGGCCTCAATAGTGTGTCGTGCACAACCATTGGAGTTCCATTGAGTGATAGTTAGTAAATTGTTAGTAGAAAGAGTGTGAGGGGGGTATATGTTAGTATCAGTATGTATATTGTTTAAATTACTCATAATTGGTCTTCGGCTGGTTGACCATCACCAGTAGGGGAGGGGGGTGCGAGTGTTGAGGGTGATGCTGTAGGGATATCAGACATTTCTGTATCGACAAATGTGGGGGGTTGACTGTTGTTGCTGGCTGCTAGTTCATTGATGTAATCATTATATTGTGTAGCTGTGTGCCAGTTGCATTCGATGAAGGCTCTTAGAACAGCAGGGCGGACGTCGGAACGAATACGTTTCAAGGTGCGAAGAAGGTGTGTGGTATGAATGGTAGTGATCATGGCTGTACGTTCGGCAGGTGGCAGTTGGGCATGCTTAGGGTCGCAAAGGTGGGCTTCGTCTCTGGGGTTGAAGTCTGACAATGGTATGATTCCAGCTTTGGTGAGGATGTCGAGAACTGTGGGGACGTAGTCGTTGTGAAATAGAAGGCCAACAACGCGACGAGTAGGATAAAAGACATCCAGGATACGAGCGTTATCGATACGTAGGGAATGAAGCTTGGTACGGATGCTGGAGATGGGTTCACGGTATCGTCGAGGGAGGTAAATGTACTGATAACCAGCGGTTTCAGACACGGGAGTGAAGGAGCGAGCGATCACTTGGATCTTGTGTCTGGATGTCATGGACTTTTGCTTGTGGGACATAGTCTTGGTAATCTTGGGTTTAGTGTCCTTGTTCTTAGCAGCAACTGAGGCAAAGGATACGGGAGAGGCTTTGGTTAAGGGATTGGTAGGAGCAGTTGGAGGTGTGATAGTGGCGTATTTAGACGCGCTGGAACCGCTGGACTTAAGAGTGGTGGGTGCTGGTGGGGTGGTGGAAGTGGGTAGGGGGAACTGGTTAGCCTCCAGTGCTTTGATACTTTGATTGGCTGCATCCAAAGCAGTGCGAAGTTGTTGGTTCTCTTGTATGAGCGATTCAATGTGGGCGAACCGGTTAAAGATCATTGCCTGGATAGGCTGGAACCATTCAGGGACGTTGGAGGGTAGTCCAAAATCAAGTGGCTGATTGACTACGAGGGCGTTGGCAGAGAAGAAAGGGTGGGTAGCATGCCCAAAGTCGATGTTGGGAGTGGGATTCATGAGGTGCTGCAGGTTGTGCAGTTTAGGCTTGCTGGTAGGCCGGTTGAGGTGATCGGCGGGGGAGAGTTGAGGAGGACGATCGGAGAGGGTGCGCTTAGGAGTAGCGGGGGCGGTGGGTTGGGCGGAAGTGGGTTCCTGGTTACTGGTCTTGTTGTTGTCTTTAGGTTTTTCTTGAATGTTCGAAAGTGGGGTACTCGATGAGTTTTGGTCCAAAGGAGATGGGGTGAGTGGATTGGTGTTGTTGATAGATTGATCGAACTAATGACGGATTGATAGGTTTTCTTTCAAGAAGTGTATAGGGACGATTGTTTAGCCGAACAAAAGTTGGTGTAACAATCACAAACACGAAAGAAGTGTGTCACTATGTCCGAGATAAAGGATTTTCTTTATTAAAAGGCTATGGAGGCGTCGCCAGTGCGAGCATGGCGCCTCGCCTTGGAGTGATTATTACAAAATAATAGGAAAGAATAAAAAAAACAGCATAAAGCTGAAAAAAGGGTGAGGAGAGCGGCATGAATCGGATCTTGAATGGTGATCGACATGGATAGCTTGTGGGACAAGAGGTTGAGAGGGCAACAGAGGTCGAGAGAACAAAAGTGAAGGGCGGCTGAGCGCGAAAGAAAGGTGAATTGATAGGCGCAGATGATACTGGCAAATGTTGGTTAAGTTAGTGAGGCCTAAGCCGAGAGAGAGAGATGTACGAGGTGTATGAGGGGCACATAGGCCAAGATGGATGTCCAGCAGGAGCAAAGATGCTATAGTAGCAGAGAGGTGGATTTTGGGAGCTATGTGACAAAATGTTAGTAGCTATAATTGTGTGTACAAATGGATAAGTAATATATATAAATAAATGTTTTTGAAAAACAGGTAAAGTAAAGCTGACAGCCGAAGCTGGGCGGAGTAAAAGGGCGTCTAGATGACGCAAGGTAAATCTAGTAATGTTTATGGTTTTTGTTATTTCTCTTTTTTATCTTTTTGTTGTTTTATAAACAGTACGAGTGAAAGTTTAAGGAGAGAGACACAGCTGGAGCTGGCTTGAGCTTGTCTAAGAGTAATGAGCCAGAGGTGTCTGATGCTGCACTGGAGAATTCTTCATCAGGTTGGCAGATTTGTTCTATTTCAAACAAGATGGCACAGACAACTGGCCACCAAGCAGACCAACGAGAGAGGAGAGGAGGAGAGTGTCGAACTGGAATCTTTCGAGGCAACTGATTCAACACGTAATCCAGTGGATTAGGGCGAGTGTTGAGAGCAACATTTAAACGTGTCGCCACCCGAAGGCAGCTCAACAAATGTGCTCTGGAAGCATGAGAGTGACCACAACGACAAGCAATAGGACGACCTGGTAGCCAACCCATACACCACCTCAGAAGACGACTACGATCGTAGACGCTCATTGGTAACGTAAGGATTGGATCTACACAATGGTACGGACGACAGGCAGAGAGAAGGACAGGAGGATTTTGTTTCTGATATATCTTTGTGAGATTCTGAGTACGATATGTCGCGATACACAGACGAACATAGGCGAGGCAGGTGAAGTAATCAACGCGATCAGCTGTTGAAGCATGACCACCATTTAACGTTGGGTTGGACCATAGTGGGTTTGACGCCACTAAAGCCGGCCAACGAAAACGGCTACGAACGGGATCATCTTGCACAAAGCGCAGAAGGAGAGAGAGGAGGGTATCTTCAGGGAGGAAGTGGGCTCGGAGGATGAACTTGAAGACCAAGGTAGTGGTACGTTCTGTCATACTGGGTAGGTTGACCAAATGCTTAAAGACACCGGTTGAAGAGGTACGATGACCACCGAAAGCCATACGAAGGCACTGGTCTTGAGCCTTTTCTAATAGAGCCAGCTGCTTGACCAGGAAGGTACATATGCACAGACCGTACTCAAACTTGGGCCTAATAAAGGTAACGTAGAGACGACTGGCAATAAGGCGGGAGAAGCTTGCTGATCTAATACCGATTGGCAACAGAGTCGCACGCATGGCAGAGATAGCAGAGGCTGTGTTCCTACGAATAAGAAGGTCAGTGGCAATCTTACCCTGTGGACTGAAAGGAACGCCAAGATAAGCGAACGAAGACGCCTTGGGTATGGGTGATCCGTAGAGTTTCATTCGACGCCCTCCATTGTCACTAGGGCAGTTAAGCACGACACACTTGGCAGGGTTCCACCTATAACCAAGTGACTGAGAGTGTTCTTCTGCTTTCTTGAGCAACCTCGGCATAACCTCAGGAGCAGCAATCAAAACGACATCGTCAGCATACAGCAAGCAATTTATCCAGAGACCACCGAACTCGCGTTGGGGAATGGTACTGTAATATCGTGCAGAGACAGGCAGGCGGATATCCCGGAGGACAGCAGGAAGAGAGTTGATGTAAATGGAATAAAGGAATGGAGAGAGGATTGAACTTTGTAGTACACCGGTACGAGGCCAAAACGAAGGTGAAGAGTGACCACCAAGCAAGACTTCTATACTTACCTGATCGAATAGACACTGAAGGATGCCCAGCATGGGTTCAGAAACATGAGTCTTAAGAGCACGCCATACAATAGCACGGTCAACAGTGTCATAGGCCGACTTGATATCCAAGAAGGCAAGGACAGGAGGTTCACCGGAGTGGTCGATAGTGTGTTGTCGGCACAGCTCATGCAAGCACAAGGCTTGATCGAGCGCACTACGATGATGTCGAAACCCACCTTGGACAGGATCAAGTGATGGAGCGGTAGATTCCAGCTCCTGTTGCAAGCACAACTCGAAAAGCTTGCGCATAATCGAGGTGAGTGAGATAGGTCGATAGTTACCTGGGTCTAAGGCATCTCCTTTTTTGTAAATAGGGACCACTTGCGCAGTACGCCAGTCAGAAGGAATAACTGACCACTTCCAACAAAGTTGAAAGAGGAGAGTGATGGTTGGAATGACCTCATCCGCGATCGACAACAGCATTTCAGTACGAAGATGATCGACACCAGGGGCTTTGCGTCTGGAGAGACGTTTCAACAAAGCATAGTGTACTGTACTGGTCGTTATGGGACAGCTGGCTTCATCTATGGAATGAGGGCCATTTGGAATGAGTGGAGCAGGGTAGCGAGTGTCAGGCAGGTTTGCACCAGAGAACACCTGTTGGAGATGTCTTGCCATGACAGAAGCAGCAACACGAGAACCCTCGGGATGAGAGAATTGCGGTTGAACTACCCGGTTGCGTCTGATCCTACTGACAATGGAGTTAGTAACATCAAGAGGAACATAGGACAACTTGTGACAAAACTGTTTCCAAGTGAAGCGACGTCGACGACGAAGTTCGGACTTGTACCGCAAGCATGCCAAAGTATAGTCGGTCCACCTTGCAGCTTTACTGGGACCAGAGGCTCGTTTCCAAGCTCTTCTACAGAATTCACGATGGTCAAACGCGGTCTGCAAATCGGCTGTCCAGAACCAAGCATGGTGACGACTGTGGGGGCTCTTGCGCCCAACGGACTGATCCAAACTAGACTGGATAATCTCATTGAATTGAAGAGTCAGCGCATCAAGATCGGGACGTACAGAGGTGTAGACACCATCTGCAGAGGTATATTCTTGAAGTAGCTGATGGAACGGTTGTATCTTGTCTTTAAATAATTGCAGATAGGTACAGTTATCTTCCGATAATCTACTTAGGTTCCAAAGTAAGCGAGGGTGACTGGGCAGGTCAGGAGGAGGAGGAGGAGGCACAAGACAAGAAAAAGACAGAGGACAATGATCAGACCCGAGGGCAAGATCATCATGAAGTCTTAATTGAACGTTGTGCAATTCTTGAGTGCTAAGGAAAAGGTCAATAACACTATGAAAATGTCGGCCTGTCATGGAGCTGAATCTTGTGTGTGAATAGTACGTGGGTATTCCAAACGCAAGTTCAGAATTCCAACAGCGTAAACCATTCTCGACGATCCAGTTGTTCAGAGCAGTGCCACGAGGGGTGGTGCGGGTATCGCCAAGCAACTCTCGGTGTCGAGCGTTGAAGTCACCGTAGATGATGGTGTTATGTTGTGAGGGATGTGTTTGTACGGGTAAATTGTCAAGTACTTCAATAGCTTCATCGATTGAGAGTGCTGGAGGCAGGTAGATACAGTGAATCAACGTGTTGGAGACTTGACAAGTGAGGACATAGGGAGATGTGGAAGGAAAATGAATGACTTCATAAGGGCAATCTGGGTGAACCAAGAGACTGATACCCATTTCACCACGAAAGGTGTTGTCGACTGGGACTGCATATGTATGATACTGTTTCCAATTCGTAGGAAACCTTAACGGTGACAACAGCCACGTCTCGGTGAGAAACAGTAAATGAGAGAAAGGAAGGGAGTTAGTAATGGCCTCAATAGTGTGACGAGCACAACCATTAGAGTTCCATAAGGTCATAGAGAGCATGTTATTTGTCATAGATGAGGGAGAGGAAGGGGAAGGGGGGTACATATTGGTATTATTATTATTATCTACCTGACTCATAAGAGCTCTTCAGCTGGTTCACCGGCACCAGTAGGAGAAGGTTGGTCTTGAGTAGGTGGGATAGAGTCTTGAGGGGGAACTTCGTCCATAGTGACATCCAAAAAGGAGGCGTTGACCTTGGTGGAGGCTTGACGTGGAGGGCGGGACTTGCTCAAGAGGCCTTGATATTGTTCTTGAGTGATCCAAGACTTGTTGAGAAAGGAACGGGCAACTGAGGGACGCACTTCCACGCGTACGCGATCCAAGGCACGGAGAAGAGAGGCGGTGTGAATCTCATACATCTTGAGATGTCGTTCGTGATTTGTGAGATCAGCGAACTTGGAATCTCGAAGATGAGTAGCGTCGCGAGGGTTGAATTCTTCCAGAGGCTTGATGCCTGCCTTTTTGAGTGTAGTCAAGGTATATTCTACATAGTCATTGTGTACCAGGATGGCGACTACACGACTGGTAGGATAGTATAAGTGGAGAATACGGGAATTCTCCAAGCGAAGCTTGGCTAGCTTACCACGAGCACTAGTGATAGGCTCACGGAAGCGGCAAGGAAGATAAATATACTGGTACCCGTGGGTACCAGAGACGGGAGTGAACGTACGTGCCACCACTTGAAGTTGTCGGGTGGACAACACCTTGCGAGGGCGAGTGGTGGAGGGCTTGGGCGCAGGAGGGGCAGTTTTCTTTCCTTTCAAGGCAGCTGCCTTATAAGGAGCAGGAATAGTGGCTGGCTGAGGGGGAGGATTAGGCTTGGCGGTAGGGGTAGCAGAGGTTGATTTCCACTTAGAAGCCTCTGTGCCGACGTGAAGCTTGGGTTGTTGTGGTTGTTGTGGTTGTTGGGTTTGAGAGGCTTCAAGTTCAGCGATACGGGCCTGGGCTGTGTTGAGCTCCTCTCGAAGGCGTTGGTTCTCCTGAGCCAAAGACTCCACATGAAGAAGCCTAGCTTGGAAAGGTCGGAACCAATCCGGGACGGAAGCAGGTAGTCCAAAGTCAAGTGGCTGATCCATTGTGAGCATGGAAGACTGTTGGACGGGTTGCTGAGTGGGCCCAAAGTCGAAGGCGGTGGTGGGGTTCATAAGGAAGTCGATGTTGTGTGACTTGATCTTGCGGTGGGGGCGGCTCACTTGGTCGAAAGGTTGGAGTTGCGGTGAGCGGTCGGAGAGGGTGCGCTTAGTGGAGGCGGTAGAGGAGGAGAAGGAGGATATAGGTTCCTGGTTACTGATTTTGCTAGAGGCTGTAGTTTCTTCTGGAATCTTTGAAACTGGATTACTTGATGGGTTTTGTGTTAAAGAAGTTGCAGTAGGTGGATTAATATTGCCTGTTGATAGATTGATCGAACTAATGACGGATTGATAGGCTTACTTTCAAGAAGTGTATATGGATAATTGTTTAGCCGAACAAAAGTTGATGTAGCAATCAAAAACACGAAAGAAGTGTGTCACTATGTCCGAGTGGTTAAGGAGTGTGACTAGAAATCACATGGGCTCTGCCCGCACAGGTTCAAATCCTGTTGGTGACGCGATTCAAAACATCTTCACAGAAATGTGAAGAAAATGTTTTATCATTCCGCTAATCGGAGTTTGAAATATATACCACTTTTTTTGGTATTGTAGTGTAGCACAGTTTTCAAAAAAAAAAAAAAAACTTTAAATATCAAAACTCTAATTACTTTTTATCAAGTATAAAAGAGCAGTGCTTTTGCAATGTTGTAACTACTATTTTTGGGAATTTGTTTCAGAGGACGACATTGTTGAAGGACCAAGTTGTCAAAG
>NW_019671926.1:565411-665996 GCF_002708625.1 Rhizopus microsporus ATCC 52813 | reverse complement strand
ATCAAACCAATTATCATCAAATACCTTATTACAAGGCTACATTACTATCAAGAAACTATAACTATCAAGTACAAACTTATCAAACAACATAACCTTAAGCCATAACAGAACCCACGTTTACAGCAAAAAGCTCAATTCATTCAATAAATCACCTACGATTTGAATCACAACCTTTTCCTTTTATTTTTATCTTTTATTAACTTCTGAATAATCCAATCAAGTGGATTCAGGAACCTTTTTATTATTTTATTATTCTTTTTACTTTGTACAACTCAGTCTGATCAACTTTACACGATCTGGTGGTCACACATCGAACCTTTATTATAACTTTACCTTTTAAACACTTTTGCTACGAGCCTCAAGTCTTACAAAAGACTACGAACACACAAACTTCTATTTTTATTACCTTTTACAACACACTCAAACCCAGGGCCTACAAGATTTACAGTATCTTATACTCTGCATGCCCAATGCAAGTTTTAATGATTTATGATTTATGATTTATCATATATCATATATCATATATCATTTATCATTTATTATATATTTTATATTGCATATTTACTTATACAAACAGTATAAATATCCCCAAATTATTCATGAAATAAACAATATCGAAGAATCATCTAAGAATTATCTTTCTTCAGATCACAATAACCTCTATTCTATCTTATATCTTAAGCAACAATTGCTTAATAACCTTTTTATTTTACTTTATTTTACTTTATCTCACAAGACTTAGCATTATATTGCTCTATATTGATCTTATATTAAGATCTGGTGGTCACTACAATACCAAATTCTACTTATAAAACTTATTTTTAACCTTACTACTAACACCTTTTCCCCTTACTAACACCCAGTAACAATATTGAAGCAATTTTTGCCATGTCTGAGTTCAAAACTCATAAATCAAGCACCTTCAATATATTCAACAATGTCAATCACTACTCCAGGAACATGAGTTCATGTACATGAACTCATGTATTCCAATTTTTTTCTAAATTTATTTTTGTTATAAATACTTTGGTCCTTTGGACAAAATAAAAAAGAAGCTAACTCAATCTAACCCAAGCTAACCCAAGCTAACCCAATCTAATCCAATCCTCCTTCAAGTATAACAAGTCATTAATACTTGGGATCAAACCTTCTCTTTTTCTTTTATATTTCTTTATCTTCTTTATAATCTAGTACAATAAGTATATAAACACTTATAGAACTTTTGGATCTTTTCTTTTTATCTTTACATTTTGCTTATATTTTTACTTTGATCTTATAAGAAGATCTGGTGGTCACTAGCGAACTAGATTCTTTATTTTTACTCTTATTATACAAGTTTCCTTTCTAATTTAAGTCCAACAAGGCTTACTTTACACAGAAACCTTTTTTTTATCATTATATTTACTTATAAACTCCCCCAAACCCTAAGAAATTACAATATCTTAACATCCTACCAAGTCAATCAAGACTTACTTTACACGAAACTTCTCTTACATTTTTACTGGTAAAACTCTTAAACCCACAGACATACAAATTACAGTATCTTGTACTCTGCATGTTGTAATCAAGAAAGTGACATTGTCGGCCTTACGAAAACTTTCGTTTTGTTTGAAAGGTTGAGATCATAAACAATGAAATGATATAAATATCTTCTTCTGTAGTAGTCAAAAAAAAAAAAAAAAGAATTCAATTCATATTCTTATCTTATTATTCAAATAAACAGACAACCTTTTGTTATAAAAGTTTCTGATCTCTTCTTTTTATCTTTTATTTTACTTATACTTCACAGTTTGATCAACTTTAAAAGACCTTGTGGTCACTTAAAGCACCTAAACTTATAAGATCTCAAGAAAACTCTCTATATTAACAACAACCCTTACAACTCCTAAGGAGAATAACAATAGCAGTACTCGCGGTGATCCACTGCTTTCAGAATCCCGTCTATCCAGAATTCATTGTGGGTGTGGTAGTTTGATGTTTAGACACCAACGACCGATACTGGAGTCAGGTGCTGTGTAGATGGCAGCACCTATGTCGCTGTTGGTGATCTTCATCTGTATTGGTAGTGGCATGGTGGATGCTGAGTAACTTTCTGGGAATAGAATGGACGAGTTCAGAAAGTATCTGAACATATTTTATCATTTCGCTGATGGGCGGGCGTTAGAATAAAGACTGTGTTGGGAAGTTGAAAGCTAAAGTGAACTGGTTTGTGATTTGAGCCTAGTGAGCGCTCATTGCATATAATCATATAAGGATTGGGCGTAGTTGTCATAAACCAGTCGACTATATTAGGCATTTTGAAATAGAGTTGGCTGATTGTAAACCAATTGTTGCTCCTATTGTGATGTATTATTGTTGTTGGTCCATTCATTAAATAGGCGACTATGATAGGATGCCTGATGAATCTCTGAGGAGGGTTATGTGACGAGCATTAAACTGCTCAGCATAATCAAGGTGAATAAACATGCCGATGACATCTCTGGTGGGGGGGGTTAGCGGATGTCCAGAGCTCAGTTATTACTTATCCTCATTTTACAAAGTCGGGATCTTACTTGCTTCAGAGGGGGACTGGCTTCTACGCATGTACCTTTCTTCTTGAAAAGTTTTGTTGGACCACATCAAAGGCAGTGCCTAGATATAGCTTTCTGGTGGATTTCCTTATGCACATAATACTTACTAAAAGAAGGCTGCACCATCGTCGGCTATATCAGAAAGTCTGTTGGGGGATGCTGATGTCTCCAAAAGAGAAAGACTGTTCAATAGCATGGTGCAGTGCTTGAAAGAAAAATCCCTTTTTTGTTTAAAAAAGCTTTGAAATAAAACAACTTTCATGTAATTAACTTAAGTATATTTGTAAGTTTTACTGTGCATCAAAAGTATATGTGTCGCATAATACTGTAAGATACTTTTGAAAATACATTTTCTATATAGTTTCGTCTAGATGTATGTCTTCAACTTTTACAGACTGCAGCTTTTTGTTTAAGAGCTTACTGAGCCAATTTGATGTGATTACTTTCTATGGTGCTTGGTTTTAGGTTTCCTATATTCTCTAAAGCTTTACTTTGTTGTATCGTTTCTCTCATAGAGAATGAGACATACTTATTTTTTAGGCCCATGGTAGCTATTTTGGCAACCAAGCCATTGGTTATTTACATCACAAGCTGAGTAAACACTTGTCTTTAAGTTGCTCTATTAAGTGAGATTACTTTACCTAAATGAAGATAACCTTTTTGTAAGCTTGTAGCTTAAATCAAGGGTCAAGTAATAAGCGTTTTTCTTCAGTGGAGGTTACACTTAAAAGGATAAAGCCAATCAATGTTTATCTGAATAGCAAAAATATCTCACTAAAATATTCAAAAAGTCAAATTTCACCTTTTCTTACCTCTCTTTTCTACTCTTCCTCATTTTTAAAAAAGTAAAAATGTACCACTGTTATATCCTTGTTATCGGTATCGCTTTAATAGCCATGCAAAGTATGGTTTTTGCTCATTTTACCCTCACCTATCCTTCTTCTCGTGGCTTCAGTGAGGATCAAGAGTCTGTTGCTCCTTGTGGTGGATTCAATACAGCTAGTGCTCAGCGCGTCATTTTACCTCTTCAGAATGCATTTATTGAAATTAACTCTGGTCATACCTCTTACAGTTATCAAATTAATGCAATCTCTGGTAATGATACTGTTCAAGTGGGTCAAGGAAGCAGAGGCTATCCTCAAGCTTCTTGTTTGCCCATTCAATTAAATAGTACATTCAAGGATGGTACCAATACTACCCTTCAAGTTGTTTATAATGGTGGTGATGGGTTGTTATATCAAGTATGTATTGTAATAAATGACATAAACAAAACTAATCATGGCCATCATAGTGTGTTGATGTTACGTTTGCAAATTCTGCTCCCAGTTTCAATTCTAGTGCTTGTGCCAACCAAGATGGTTCAAAGACTAGTTTTGGAAACAGCAGTACACCATCCCCATCATCATCAGGTAATCAAAGCAGCAATGGTACTTCTTCATTATCTGTTGGTGTCTTTACTTTTATGGCCGTTTTATTTACTTTCCTACTTGCCTAATGTCTATAATAGAATAAACAAACGCTTATTTAAACCTGTCAAGTGAGTTTCTTGATTTTCTGAAACTGTAAGGGTTTTTTTTTTTTTTTCAATCCGTCCGATATATAGAAAATAAACATAATGAGAGTATCGTTTATTTTGTTCTAAACAAGTAATGGATCCACTTTATGAGCCTATGTTGACATTATCTCCAAAAAAAAAAGAGAGAGCTATTTTCGCGTTAAGCTTCCGATAAGATTTTTTTTTCTTCTTTCCCTTTTTTTCTTAAAGTCGCGTCTTTACCAAAGAACAATATGAGTACCTCAAGTTTGTATTTAACACAGCATCCCCATCCTTTTTATAACTAAACAAAATCTTTACATAAAGATGATGACGATCAACAAAAGAAGATTATGGAAGAATACGCAGAGTGGAAGAAATCTGCTCATTTATTGTACGACATGATCATTTCACATAATCTCACATGGCCATCGCTCACTTTACAATGGCTACCAAAAAAGACCTTGTAAGCGTTCATAATACATGTATTAGTAATGTACTCATGTATATACATATAAAGTGATAATGGCTGGTGGAGTCAAGAGATGCTCATTGGTACTCATACCAATGATCTCGAACCCAACTTTGCTCAACTCCTAAGGTTGGACATTCCGGAAAAGAAGAGCGATAAAACAAAATTCAGTATTTCACAAAGAGTGTGTCATGAAGGTGAAGTCAATCGTGCTCGATATATGCCTCTAGATCCATCCGTATTTGCCACCAAGACAGTAACAGGGGATGTACTTGTGTTTGACAGGAAAGTTAATCACAGTCAGGCAATATGTGACCCTTTATTGAAACTGAAGGGACATTGTATGGAAGGCTATGGATTGGCATGGTGTCATCATGAGTCGAAAAAGAATCACCTGTTGAGCGCTGGATTTGATCAATTGATCTGTCACTGGTACATAAAGGTTGAACTGGTCAAGTATAGACATAAACGTGTCTAGTGTTTAGGGACATTGGAATGACGCCAAATCAAGATAAAGAGCTGGAGCCATTGCAAGTATACAGAGGACATACATCATGCGTAGAGGTAATGGATCATATATTGATCTTTTTTTTTTTTTTTCTTTGCATTTGTTCATTGATAACAACAGGACGTGAGCTGGAATGCAACCAACGATTGTATATTTGCATCTGTTGCTGATGATAAAAAGTTGATGATGTAAGACGTACTAGTGAAATAATCATTAGCATCTGCTCACATATTTTTCTCTTTAGCTGGGATACTCGTTCACCTGGTCAACCTGCTCAGAGCGTCCAAGCTCATACGACGGATATTAACTCTGTAGCATTTCATCCCAAGCAGGATTGGATGTTGGCTACAGGCAGTTCTGATAAGGTAAACCAAAAGTGTAAAAGGGAACCATTTCTTATACACAGATACGCTAGACAATAGGATTGTTTGACATTCGCAAGATAGATGATAAATTATATTCGTTTGAATCTCATGAGGGAGAGGTGTTGCAAGTGGCATGGAGTCCACATGAGGACCCTATTTTGGCTTCAGCGGCTAGTGATCGTAAGATCATCGTTTGGGACTTACGTGAAATTGGAAAAGAACAGACGCCTGACGATGCTGAGGATGGACCACCAGAAGTGTTGGTAAGTGCAAACACTTATACTTTTTTTTTCTCTAATAAGCAATCACGTAGTTTGTCCACAGTGGACATACAGCCAAAATAAACGATTTTAGCTGGAATCCTGAAGAACCTTGGGTGATTTCAAGCTGTGCAGAAGACAATGTTGTTCAGATTTGGAAAGTGGTAAATGATGATAAGGATAAGGATATAGATGTGCATTCATATTCACTTTATATATAGTCTAAGCGCGTTTATACAAATACAAAAGACTTGGAAATAAATCCTGATGAACTAGAGTAAAAAAAAAGAGTAAGCATTTTATTTTACAAGATTGAATTATTGATGCTCATTTTGCAGTAAACAGTTGTGTGATATGCTAGAATCCAATAAAGTATGATGATGATTTGGTTGATCTTCTTCCGCCGTGTTTGTAGTGGAGCTTAGTTTACGCTTTGTAGCACCATCGATACAATCTGGTTTCCTTTGATTAAAGCATTGATGCCAAGTGTGTAATGAAGTCAGTGTGGGCAGCTGGATATGCATATCATATAGGCCTTGTCCATGGATTTTTAGAACATAGTCTTCTAATCTAGCAGAATACACGGTTGCTTCAGTATAAGACATGACCATTCCTTTCTTTGCATCTTTCTATATATATATATATATATATATAAAAAAAAAAAAAAAAAAAAGTGAGATACAACAGAGGATGAATGTCCAAGTGTACTTACGGAATAATGTGAAAAATAGCCTAACCAAGGAAACACCATGACATGATGCATTTCCCACTGTGACAGGTACGGAAAATATCGAAATACTTTACGTATGGGCATTTCACCTTCATGTACCTCAATGAATTTACATCCATCTGTTGCAGTAGAGGCAGTGCTCACAGCGCTTGGCTTACGTTGACCCGTTACAGGTCCGTCTACTGCCAAAATTTGCTCCAAGTTCATCAGTTCCCCTGCTCCTGTTGATTCGTCAGGTTGCAAAAATGAAAAGATAGACTTTTGTTCTCTCTTCTCCTCTGATTCTCTCTTTCTCTTTTCTTTCAGCTTGTATTGATAGAAAGCTTGAATCTTGGGAAAAAAGAGGATAAGAAGCGAAAATGTGTTTGCCCAAAGCATGGAGATCACAGTAATGTAGTATTTTGTATAAAAGTCTGCCAATGGATTCACAATGACTGCAAACCCTACAAGTGCCGAGAAAAGAATGTTGCTAAACATAAGATGCTGTTAGTCTATTGTTTTTTCATAAAAGGTATGTGTTGATTAATTACTAGACAGATAGTCCCATTTGTTTACATTCACTGTATCGGTAATACTGTTTACCAGCAAATCTTGTCTTGTATGCCAAGAAGGTAGCAAAGAGAAGTAAACAGGCAGCATAGGACGTGTTTAAAACCAAAAAGACAATCTTTTTACTATTGTCCTCGACTACACATGTCCAATAGTGACTTGAATAGGAAACTTCAATTTTGGCAGGTATTGGTGTTGCTACAACCAAACCGACGACTAGTATAATCTTGCAGATATTTTAGAAAATGGCAAGATATAATGTTCACAGTCGTGTACTTACCATATCAAGCCCTACAATAGCTACCACAGATCGAATCAAATGCGTGTCTGTGATAACATTTCTTGTAATAAATATATTATTAAATATTCGGTATATTCTGTAATTCTTTGCAATCATGTTTCTATCGGAACAAGTTAGCGTTCCTTGTTCTTTTTATGCATCTTTCTGTACCCAATGACAAGCAAGAAACCTAGACTGAATGCAATGGGTGTAACGATACACGAGGTTGCTGATGGTATGCCGATCATCATGGTAACAGATATGTAAGTTAGAATAAACCCGATGAGTTCTAGACAGCAGAATGTTGGGCTTTATATAACAAATGGTAAGCTCATAAACTGTACGTATATCATTAGTTTTTACCTTGATGCTTTGAATACTTCGTGTTTACGATACATCATAACAATGATGAAGCAAATGATTGAGAATATGATACCGCATGAGGACAAGATGAGTATCACATTAGCAATAGGAGAACCAAAATCTGGATTCAATGCTAAACTAGGTGGTGAATCTAGAGGAGCCTAACGAAGGGATAAGAGAAAAAGAAAAGGGAATGATCCAAAGATGAACTTACTTGAATAGAGCCATCAAAGAACATGGGTGGCGAAATAATGTTAAGATTACCGCCTGTGCTTTGACCAATGGTGACTTTATTGCCGCGTTGCAGGTTATACACCAGGTAGTTTCTAGCTTAAAGGCTTAATGCCGGCAACACTCAATATTGAACAAAACACTTCCCTTACCCTGTGGTCAGATCACCATTTTGATCATACACCATTGGTCCCTCAGGTCCAACATAGTTTATATTAAATATAGGAGGTAACAGTTGATCACCCAAACCGCCAGATGCCAATTTAAGTAACTGATCTGTTTGATTGTTACTATCCTGGATCAATTTCCCAAAGCCTTTGGCCATCACCATCATACAAGAATAGGCTAACCTGATTATAGACATAAATAGACTTGTAACAAAAAACGTGTGTCTTATTACCCTTCATAGTAACTTAAATTTCTGTAACCAGCAAAAGGATATCTAGAGATAGAGTTAATATGAGAAATCATTTGAATGAATCTAAGCTAATTTGACTTTTAAAGTTTTTTACGCTTCAGGATTTAAAGTCGCCCATTTGTCGAGGAATGCCTCGAATGGTGGATATCCATAAAGTGCCAACCAACTATCAAACATGAAAAGACCTTGAAAATCAGTCGCATAGTTTATCTGACGATCTGTATGATTCTTGTTGTATACATCTATCTGTTTTTGAAGATCTTCACTTGTATCGCCCATCAGTAACCAGACATAGTCATTATTGATAAGTCCCAACTGTCTAGCTTGAATCATGATCTTGCTAGAAGGATTCGCTGCGACCATGATAATCCGTGCTCCACTCTCTGTCAAGTTTGTCAGTGCCGAATTCAGACTGTCTTCTTCCTCCGTGACCGGGACAGGCTGATGCTGTGTGATCCGAATATCCATAGTACCAGCTTGGATAATGGTGCGTTGATAGACTAACATATATATGGTTAGCTCTCTTCTGCGTTATTGTGTGTGTGCGTATTACATTGTTGACCGAGCGGATCATCTGTATATAGTACTCCTAATTTCTTCCAGCCTTCTTTTGATGCAAATTCAAGCATAACATCAGCAATGATGACTTGAGTAGGTATGGTTCTAAAAAAGTATTTATACTGTGATTTGTCGGATAGAGCAACTTTTTTTTTTAAAAAAAAAGAAAGATTATCAGTCTGTTGTCAAATGGCTTATTATATATATACTTTACTGGCATTAGCAGTAAATGAACATTGAGGTATTCCTAATGTTGATGACATGAGTGCACTTAAACTAGTCCAAGAACTCGATATATCGCCAATTACGCCTATCACTCCTTGCTGTAATAATGTGATGGACGAATAAACAGCATTGGTAACCGACATTTGATCGACTGAAGTATCTGGAAAGGAATCTTTCTCGATAAGAGTGATGTAAGCACCTGGTATCATCTGCTGTTGGTTGATATCATTTATAGCCATTCTTATTGCCGAGCTGCCACTTTAATGGTTACATAGTGTGAGATATATACATCATTTATGTATATGTACTTATTTACCCCCATACAATCTTTGCTGTCAAGTTATCCTTTTTTTGGCTAAAAGGTAACAGTAGGCCGATCTAAAACATACGCTAGGTGTATTAATAAAAAAGTGTACATTCTAAAAGGGCATGATTGTACTTTAAGCTCAGTTTGGCCTGTTGTATTATATCTTGGCGTGATAATGACTGTGCTATTATCTGTCTGGTTTATTTTGTTAAGGGTGTCATCTTGCAATACTCTTCCAAACACTGATATAGTATTTGGTTCCATATTAATATAGGCTTTCTTAGGCAAAACAAAAGAAAAAGAAAAATTAAAAAAGGGACAGAGGTTATTTATATAGACAAAAAAGAAGGAGAATAAAAAAAGGAGAATAAACAAAATAATAAAAAAAGGGGGGGGCGACGTGTAAACTTTCTTTTGTAAGTAAGGGGGAGAAGCCTCTTGTGAATATATCCTCTTGGTTAAATTCTCATTCTTTTTCGGTGCATGGTGTATGTATATGTGTATCTTGCAGAAAGTGAAAAGTGATATGATAATCCTTTTGAAGATGGGTAACCGCAGTAAAGATTTTCCCTTTGTACATCTTAGTTTATAGTTTCATCTATTTTGAGATTTCATTGTTCTAGTTGCATTGATGATATAGGCTCGAAAAATAAGCATTTCATTCCCTCTCTCTTTTTTTAGAGAAAAGGAATGGAGAGCTTGTGATTTATAGCGTAATGATCAAGCCTAAATGGCAAGATTTCTAGTATCGAAGATGTTTATTCAAAAGAATATCACAATGTGTATACGTGAATATGTTTTGGTCACGATGTGATCTATGTGTGTGTACTC
Source organism: Rhizopus microsporus ATCC 52813 (assembly GCF_002708625.1). Lineage (NCBI taxonomy): Eukaryota > Fungi > Mucoromycota > Mucoromycetes > Mucorales > Rhizopodaceae > Rhizopus > Rhizopus microsporus. The sequence continues at coordinate 655,795 of NW_019671926.1, read as the reverse complement.
GTACTGCTTGCATGAATAAAACTTGTTTTATTAAAATCACCCTGCATATGATTAAACCACACGTTATTGTTTGCGTCAGCACAAAGAACAAAAAGACGGGCGAATTCCTATTCTTCAGCTTTACACATTAAAATATATGATTGATTATTACCTAGTTCGGGCCATGAGAAGAATAAGGGGGATAATGGGGATTTTATTTTTGGACATTCTTCCAAGTATGACGAAATATATTCATGAAAATGGCCGTATTGGGCAAAGGCCCAAGACAATAGAGAAAGAGACAGTTTACGATGAAACAGTATTAATACTCCCTTTATGAAACTTATACACAAGGAGGGAAAAAGAAGAAAAGATGCCCTAGTTGTATTTGAAAGCAGATATATACACACACGTTTATTGTTACGATTACTTTTTGTCCTCGTTATTTAATTTTATTAGCCAATCTTCTGGTATATTTGGTAACCATGCACTATTTTCTCTTTCCGTTCTGGTCTTTTGCTTCAACTGCTCTGAACAGCTTGTTTGTAACATGTGGTTAGTGGTTGGCAAAGAGAATGGTAGCATGTACTTGCTATCCTTGAACTCCGACAACTGCTCTTCTTCAGTATAATGAATTGCTGTATGTTTCCTTTGCCCAAACAGGCTGCCCAGACTAGACGCACTCGCACGTCGACTAGGCGGTAACTCTACAGATTGCTGCTGCCTCAACGTATCCTCTGCGATCTGCATCGTGTACTTTTCAATCTCTTCTGGCAGTCTCGGCTCGTTTACCTCGTATCTGTAATTGAGTATGATTCTTTTGATTTGCATAGGGTTCAATTGGTCAAATGACTTGATCTTGTGAATGAATTCCATCAAATCCCTCGACTGAGAGACGCACTGCAAGAGCTGGACTAGTTGGATGACGGGTGTCAAATAAGTCTCGAGTGGTAGATCGCGATCTCGGATCCATTCTTCCATCACAGTGATATTCATACGAATTTGTATCGCTCTCGACCGACAGAGATGCCGTCGGTGGCTAAGGATGCGATTAAACAACTCGCATGACAAAAAGTGGAAAAGTTGTCCAAACGCTTGTATGGTGATAGCCGAATGAACTTCGTAGGACTGAAGGACGTATAGAATAGAACTCAGGAGGGTTGTCACAGCTTTGGGCGAGCAAGTTAGTTCACTCATCGACTGCCGACTCACGGTTGACGATCGGCGAAAGAATCTTTGCCAGTCATCCGCAAAGTGAACCATTTCAAGTCCGTCTAGCTGTTCGTATTCCAAAATGGCTGATTCGAATATATGCTCCAATCTCTTTTCAGAATCGTGGATTAAGCAAGTATAGGCTTCTGATACAAGCTCCGAGATATCGACTTGATACTTTGCAGTCTCAATGACTACTTGTGTATCTCTTTTCAGGTAGTAGAGCAGCTGAGTGAGGTTGGATATCCAAAATGCTAAAGTATGCACATCTTGCCTCTTGCTCTATTGTACAAAGTGTAAGCGAGGCAATCATTGCATTTTTTTTGTTACATACATCAATTACATGCTGTATCCTGTTCACTGCGTTTGTGAGCAAAGCGTGCACCAAATCTTTTGTTACATAATAGTGAGCATATCGAGCACATAAAAAGATGATGCTGGCAGGTACATATATCTCGCTCCTTGATTTTATCGGCAATTGAAATTCTGTGATGGCTATAGTCAGAATAAGGTCGAGTTGTTCCTCAGTAAATACAAACATTTGGTCCGGCAGACACTGATCCCATATAAAGCTAGATACTGGAACTTTGACTGTAGGCAGGATGCGCATCATTCTTTCATTCTCTATATTGATGAGATCATAGACGCTCGTGCCATTGAACGACTTTGTATCTACGGATGCATTATATTCTAATAGTGTCTCTACAATATCACAGTGATCATTTGTCACTGCCCACATCAGGGGTGTCCAGCCAACTTTACAAAAGTAAGTCTTTTTTACATATATCAGCATCTATATGTATGTTCTCACTCTCTTACTGTGATCCTGTGCATCTACTTTTGCACCCATATCAAGTAAATAGCGTGCAACAGTCAACCTTCCAAAACAGCACGCATACATCAACGGTGTCCACTGATTTTCATTATCTACAGAATCTAATTGAACAAGCCTGCTTGTTCTTTCATCCATAGCCAGCTGCTGTATAAATATCAAATTGCCCTGTGAGGCTAGTCGACAGAGCAGCTCAAACAGTTTCTCTCGTCGCTTTTGGTCGGTGTCGAGTAAAAGGTATCCTTGAAGCATCAAGTATGTCCATATGGTATCTATATCTTCTGTATGTGAAGAAAATAAAGTTATTTGTGAATAGGTGCTGCTGATTGAAGACCATGAAAATACGCTCTTCTTTCGATGGCTGATATCACTTATGCTGTCCTCTTCGTCTCTTGTCATAAAAAGAAAGAGAAAGAGAAGAAAAAGAAGATATGATAAATTGAACTCTTTTTTTTTATTTCTTTTAAGGGAGGTGGATTCAAGGAAACTAATTTGAATGAAAATAGGAGTAGATAGACAGACAAGGGAAGACTCTACACTAATCTCTTAGGGGACATCACACTTCCGACTCCTCGGAATTTGAATAATAGTGGTTTGCATTTGAAAATCCAAAAATATTTTGCCCAATATAAATGATAACTTATTACACTACGAGCTTTATGACCTTGGTTGTTATAATCATTCTTTTCTTATTTGTTCGAATAGAATAATGTAAAATAAAGTACAGTAATATAAAAACCTTTTTTTTTTGGATCCTTTATCTTCTTGAGTGAGATTGTAATAACCAGAGAGACAAACTGAGAAGAGATAGAGAGAGAAGGACGGGAACTACCAAGATCACTTGAAGTAATTATGATGGTACTTCATAAATTCATATACTACATCAAAAATACTTGATTACTTTTATGTCATCAAGATACCCTTGTTCAAAACACTTCTTCCAGCTGATTCTTCCTGATTCGACACTTTTAAACCGTTGTACATATTGATATTGCTCTGCTTTATGTTTCTCGCTATTAGGATCAGCAGGGTTTATGAACTTCCTGTTTTTGTTTAAATACAGCAAAGAAGGAGTTTCTTCAATGGGTGCTGTTTCTATAGCTTCACAGTATTTTCTTTTTCGTCATCTCCTTTTTCGAGGCACCCTTTTATCTTGTGGAGTTGAGTTTGGCTACTGCTACATATGTTGCTAATTGCCTCCAACTTTTCACCCTCTTCTCCGCCTAGTAGCTCGAAATTGGCGCGCAATGGAATATAACAATCTTATCGTTTTGTCATTTTTTTCATAAGCCAAAGTAGGAATTGACATTGATTGTGAGCACATGAATTAGTATGATGCTTGTAAAGGGTTTATTTCTTCGTCGGTATTATGTTCGTTTGCATTTAATGTTGAAGACGTAAATACTAGGCATCGTTTTGCCCAACCTATACATGGTATGTGTCTTGCGAAGAGGAAATCACTATTTGGTACCGTCATGCTCATAAATTGCGCCGTCGTACTTGCAACTCCAACTATCACTACAATAGGGTGTTTGTGTTGCTGCATCTTGCAACTTTATCGTCATCTTCATAGAAGAGCAATGCTTGGATAATAGAGTATATAAAAGAAGCGGCAAGCTCAGTCTCACAACCAAATATCCAAATCTTTAAGTGTGGGGAAGAGAGATTCAATTGCCAGAACGACGTTGCGTTCCGCACCATTTACTGTCATTGCAAGGCTGGTTAAAGAATGTAGCACTGCTAAATTATTGATATTGTTTTCGTGATAGTCGTGAACAATGTTTTTAATGGTTTAGTTTTGTAATAGAATCAGACAAGGTAGAAAGTACGATGATACTGTGTGTATCTTTATTCGGCTATTACCATTTTCGGTGGCGACATTCTTTTAATTATGCATAAATTGCCTCGTTTCTTTATACAAGATTATTACTTCATATAACAACTACTAAAAAAATAGTATTTATCTAGTCTTTACTAGTTAAAAATCAAAGGAAAAAAAAAAGGGGGGTTTGGCAGAGTAACACAACTAGGGTGTGTGATCAAGATTAGGAAGTAAGCCTAGGGAAATACTGCATGCACGAAAAAATTCACGACAAAGTGACTAATGTTATGAGTGCTTCCTCAGGGCGCTGACTGTGATTTCATTTTACGACTTCACACGACCAAAATACGAATTTATCATAATTACACTTAAATATCTTGGTTCTTTATTGATCAAACTAACAACATAAAATTAAATACAGCAATAACGTTTTTTTTTATCTCATTCTTCCTGAAAGGAAACACAATCAATATGATAGCTATATAAACTTACATGTAGCGTCAAGCTACACATTGGAAAGTTTTGCTGACGACATCATAGGTAGAATCTGGAGGTTGCGTCCATAGTATTAATCGAACTTTTGATGAATTTTTTCGTGTATGTAATGCTTTCCATTGACTATTGTAAACTTGTGGAAATGGAAAGAGCTCATACCTATCTAGTTTCAAAGTTTGCTTGTGATATGGCAGTTAGGAACATTGATCAAGTCAAGATAGAAGCATATATTAAGGATTTCAAGGATGAACAAAGCACTCAAGATACTGCTACCTTATGTAATATCTTCAACAATTTGTCAAGAACTTACTCTACAAATAATGTGAACGAAGCTACTCTTGTAAGAGACACTGTCGAACATCTTTTCAAGGGGTATTTTCCTAATACTACATTGACTAAATCTCTTGGTGCTGACTCTATGATTCGTGATTCTGCAAAGCGACCCACTGAACTGGGCCCATCTCTCAATACTTGTGGTAACTGTGCTGACTTCTCCATGGCGTTAAACAAAGCAAAGTGCATGCTTCTTTCCCTTGAGGCTAAATCGAACAAGGCCAAGGGCGTAAATGATTTGATTAGATTATGCCGCGAATTGAAAGACACGATCAAGGCCGTTAACAATGAACAGCGTCCTGGTATTGTTCTTTGTGGCATCTTGATGAAAGATGGTGCTGTTCAACCTCCATATCATATACCTGATACTTTGGTTATCCTCTGCATTCGGTAAACCATCAGTTGCAAGCCTTCCTGCAAGAGCTTAAAATTAAGGTGCAACGACATAGCTTCCTACTAAAAGCGCGAGGTTTATCAACCAGAGGAACAAGCATCGTGGCCAATTCCCTGCTGTTAAGTAAACTCTGGCATGTCTTGATAGTAGTTCCCGCTCCTAAGCAATGGCTACAAGAGATCTGTACGATTGTGCGTATTTTTGTCGTACCACTCAAGCCTGCATTTTCCTGGTCAACTCTATGCCGTAAGAAGAAACATGGTGGTATCAGTTTAGTCGACGTAGAAGATCAAATATGGCTCTTCACATGGCTTACTTACAGCATCTACTGTCCGATAGTAAAGCTAAGTCTGGTTTTTTGGCACCTTAAATAAAGTCCACACTTTCATACAAAAAAAATTAGTAGAATGTCTTACTGTTTAATAATTAATAACGTTGAGATATGTTTTATCTCATTTCATTGTTTAATACCTGAGAATAAAGTGTATTATACATGCTTATCAATGGAAAATGGATACCTTAAAATCACAAGCACCCTTTATAATGATATGAGTGAAATCGTCGTGGAACACTAGATATACTCGCGTATTTACTACGTTTTATACGTGAAAAAAAAATGAAAAAGGGACATATAAACAATCCTGATCCTTCAGAAGAGGGTACATGGAATAGGTTGACCTGTTGGAACACCCAGCAAAGACGACATAAATGGACAATGGACGCTGTTACACAGAATGTGTACTTAACATTTTTAGACAAAAGAAGGAGAAGGAAGTGTGTGGAAGGAGTAAGAAAAAAATAGAAAAATAAAGAAAGTGGGACAAATGGATCCATAAAAAAGAGTTACTCCTTAACTGATAAGCAAAAAGGAGAAAGTCAATAATGAAGTATACACCCCAGAAGCGGAGTACATGCAGATATAAGGCAATCTTTCTCAGTTATTACTCGTATTCATAATATTCTGTAGATAATGTCATAAGTATGATTGTAGCATGAGCTATCAATTATTGTTACACACTTGTAAACAAAGAAGAAAAAAAAAAAAGCAACTCGTCACGTGTAGAGCATATTTTAGCAAGGTACCAATGCTGTGGTTCAATGAACTTTAGATGGTAAGCGTGGGGACATTTGACTTTGGTTGCGGTGACTCAAGCTTCTTTTTTTTTTTTTATATTCTCTTTTTGGTAGATTATAATTCTATTTGCTTCTGTGAGAGTGATGAAATGACTGATTGATGAAATAGCGAGAATGGTTTCATAGAATATGTATATATATATCACAATAGATTTGTTGTCCTATTTGACTACACTTTTGTCTAAAGGTACATCATTCAGTATGCGCAACATTCATCTTTCTCATGGTATAAACTTACATGTCACGCCACCTGCCTGCATTGTATGTGCCACAAGCGGAAGTCCTTTATTGAGGAAAATATGCTAAGATCATTATGGTAAGCTTGTTTGTAGAATAAATTCCTTCATCAATTAAAAAAATTACTAAATAACAGGGGAATGAGACGAGAAAGGGGGAAGCAAAACGTTTAAATGATAAGGAATTGAAAGAATATACTTTTGTACTTCAACTCTTGAACAAGACTTGTTATATCAAAGGAGCATAGAGAAAGAGAAAGAGAGGAAATAGAATGAAAGGGTCTAGAACTACTACTCTAGAAGGAGTATAATAATAGTAATAATAATAAAAGAAGGGGGGTAAATGCAAACATTGGTTTACTATGACTATATGTGCATCGAAAATACAAGGATGACAAATAACGTTTTGTATAAATCAAAGCTCTGTCAGGGTTATTGTTTAAGGCGTGTAACATGTAGCCTATTACATATACATAGAAAAAAAGAAAAACAGAAAAAGAAAGAAAGTACTAAAGATGGAAACACGATCTGATGGAACTATTTAGATCTTTCCATTTTTAGTTAGGACGTGTACCAAAGGGTTGGTAAAAAATTTCAGGTTCAAAATTTTTTTATTTGATCAAATGGTTCCAATTGAGTGTTATTCAAGCTGCAATCGTCAGTCAGGGTATCCTTGTCTTGCTTTACTTGATTATCTTCTGGTGTAATTAACGGTGATGAAATATTTATTGGTTTATGGTCAATCAAACTATCTTCTTCTGATGGTGATAGCATGGGTGTGGGGTCATTGGCAAGGCTCTGAGCCAGCAGAGATTCATTTATATGAAGTAATGATTGAAGGTATTCAGGTGATGGTCCTGCTGTAGGTTGTAGTAAATTCGATGCCAACACGGGTTGTTTTTTTTTATCATTTAACGATGGTTCAACTGTTGTATCTGGTATATCAAGTGAACCTAGCCATCCAATACCTGGTCCACTATAACAACAAAAGGTTAGTTTAAGTAATTTACTCATTCATGTCGATTACCTTTCTTCCCATTCCTGTCCCATCATTTGCATGACAACTTTAAGTTTTTCCTTTTGTCGCTCTAACTCTTTCAAGTTTCTGTCATATTCTTTTAAAGTATTATCCATAGATCTTTTTGTATTTCTTTTGTGTGTATTATTTATAAAAGAGAAAGAGAATCAAAAATAAAATAAAAAGAAGAGGAAAAAAGATTTAAAAAAGAAAGGAACAAAAAAAAAGTTTATAGACATCGGCGTTTTGGCTCAGAATTGAAGATCAAAAAAAAAGAATAAAATGGAAGATATACGCTCACACACACGCACAGATATGAATATACCTTTCCCCCCTTGCATTCCCTTTTATTATTTTCTTTTATCTCTTTCTCTTTCTTTCTTTTAGAAAGACGCAAGATGAATAAACTTCTTTTTTCTGTATGTGTGCGTAGTCAGGATAAAATATGAGTCCAGATTTATATTGACGATCCTCCAGAATCAAAAATTGGCCTATAAGGAATAAAGTTCAGCCACACACACTCTTTCTATCCTTTTTTATTTTTTTATTTGCTATGAACACATTTGACCCCTTTTTGCCAAAAGAATATCAAAAGAAACCAGACAAGTCTACTGAACAATTAATAAAATGGAATACAGTTCAAACAGATCAAGAACAACATGACCAACAGAATGTCATTCGTAAACTTGGTATTAACCATAAACATGATCCTATGTGAAATATTGTTAAGTCTATAATAGAAGCAAAACTAGATAAAGTCAAACAAAACTATAATAATATTATACCCATTTCAGATGATGAAGATGAAGGACAATCATTTCAAGACGATGATGAAGGACGTGCTCTCTTGGAAACAACAAGTAGACGTAAAACAGAGTCTGAGTATTATTATCCCTTATGTCAATGGTTGAATTGCTGCTTTCATAGCTAGGGATGATATATGCTTGAGAATTTATATATATTCTTTTATTTGTATATGTTATTTATGCATGTTTAGTGGAACAAATAATGTCCTTTTCGATTTATTTTTTGTGTCCTTGTCAGCGTCTTCTTTGCAAAATTCTTTTGGTGGAAAGGAAGAAAGGGTATTAATGTTGGATATGGTTCTACTGTTCATATTTTAAAATTAGGCAAAACAAAAGAGAGAGAAAAGCTATATCTTACTTTGTCATTGTTTTTGATTTTGGTAAAAATGAAATAAATAGTGCAAAGCAGTATAAAATGATCTAGAAAGAACCAAAAGATGTTAATTATTTTATACAAGTACCATAATCAAGTTACCATTAAAAGAATGCCATGGTTACCACAACTATGGCTACCATGGCTGCTGCTATGACTATGGTTATTGTCTTTTAATTTCTGCCTTAATTGCATATTTTCTCTTTCTAATCTATTCATTTGTTCTTTCAAGTCTGAATTTTCATCCAAGAGCTTCATTCGTTCCTGTTCCAATGAATACAGGTGTTCTCTCTTTCTCTTTCGTGACAACAAAGCCGCTGCTCTATTCTTGATGAGCCTTTCTTGTCTTTTGGCAAGCGAAGCCGCCATCTTCTCATGGTTCAGTTGCTCGTCAGTTTTATGTCCATCTTCTTCTTGCTTGATCGCTGGTAGGATAGGAACAGGTGGCTTTAGAGATACTGCGCTTGTATCCTTGCTCGCATTTCGCTTTTTTCGTCCTCGCTTTTGTTTGGGTCCCACAAGTGTAGAAGAAGGTAACATCAAGTGAATCTCCTTAAACGCGTTCATTTGTGAAACGTCGTGTTGATAGCATCCTTGGAGGTAATTCATGAACGGAAAATATTGTGGCTCTGGAAACACTGATGGTTCAGGAGGAGTAGGCGTCATGGATGGGCTGAGAGGTAATGTCCAGGAAGAAGAGTTGTTACTTGTAGTAGACATGTAGTCTTCATCAAGGTAAGTCATGATATCATCCTTGTCGTCCATGTATGAATCCATTGAGAGGTTTGATTCTGTCATTTTGAAAAAGAAGAAAAAAAAGGGGAAGAGAAAAGAAAGGAACGTTTTATGTAGATTCCTTTCTCTCTTTTTTAATGTAAACAAATATAGATTGGTTAGTTACGTTTATTTATGGATTTGCAAACCGGAGCTTTATTTCATCTTGTTGTTTCTTTGTGTAGTGGAAAAATGATTCATTAAAAAACAAAACAACCCCATGAGACTCCTGAAAATAAACAAATATACACTCTGATGTTACTTGGCTTGAAGTAACATCTGTTTATGCGTTTGACATAACTCAAGCATTAACTTGAGTGACCCTTTGAGTTCGGTTAACATCGCTGACTGAGTCTGTGTCTTGATTTGATCTACAATCAAAACTTGTTTATCCTTATATGTCCTACATCTGATGTGTAAATATGATGAAGACTATAAGACTATAAAGGCACATACACTACCGAGCTATTCTTATCTAGCTTATTGTTATGCTTTGTATGGCTATAATCCAGTGTGTAGATGTTGCAAGTGATAAACACATCCTGGACACAGAATTCGATAACTGTATCCTGCTTGAGTGGTGGCTGAAAGAACTTGATGTGTGTCAATTTTCATAAATAAAGCAAATGCCCTCTTTTTTTTACCTTTGGATGGCATACTTTATAAGGAAATAATGACGCTTCGTTTGGGTAGTCAAAAGCATGAAGTGCGTGGTCCACATACTTGTACAAATCTTCTAGTAGCTAAAAATTAAGAAGAATGAGAAGTATGACACAAAGAGATTGTCTCTATTACTTCAATCGTCACTTGACTATCAGAAGGTTTACTAAAACTTTCTACTTGGTCTATGGCCAAGGATAGGTAATTATGCGCTCTTTGTAGCTTTCATTTGTGAAATGTCAGTCTAAAATTTAACCATTTTTTCTCTTTTACTTGTTCAAGAAAGTAAGGTGCGGATGCAACAATACCCGCCTTCATCTGTGCTTCTTGATGAGGCAACTTTATGCTGAGCTCCTTTTTTCAGAAAATAAGTAACCTTTTATTTATGCACATAGCATGTCTATAATGTGTAAAACTTACCGCTTTATTGATATAGAAACCATGTAGTGACAAAAACCCCTTGATGGTATCATTACTAATTATTTAATAGATTAGATCCTTTTGTTCGTTTTCCTCCCACATGTCTCCTTTTGTAAATAAATTATACAAAACTGTGAAAGTGGTAACGAGTCAGCTTTAGCTAAAACAATGTAGTCAGTTTTACATGCTTATCATTTTATTATCATCATCATACTTTGGCCCGTTATTAAGTCTCGACTATGCTGCAGAGTAAAAGAAAGAAATGAGTTGTTTAGCTAAATGAAAATGTGTGCATCTTACTTTGAGTTCATGAAGAAATCGGTCAAGCATCATGGGGATGACATCATAAAGTAACCATTCTCGTTGCTTCAACTTTTTTTATAAGGATTAGTCCCAATACAGTGTATCTAAAATAACCTTACAGCAGATACTGTTTCCTCAGAAGTACGCATAACGCATAAAAAAAAGAAGAAAAAAAAGGAGAGCCTCACGTAAAGTATGAACGATAAGTCACATGATGAACCTTTTTAATATTAGATGGGTTATATGGATATGAGAATGCTGCGTATAAGCGTGTGGGAGCTTCCATATTCTTAGATAGTAACAGAATGGAGCTTGAAGTGAGTACCATGAGTGGGATTCAAGACGACATTGCGTTCGGCGTTAATAGATAAGGCGTGTTCTGTTTCTGAGTGCTTGATATGATGATGGCCTTCATGAAGTTCAAAGAACCATGATGTATTGCATTCACCCAAGACGATGCTACCTTCTTTCAAGTTAAGGCATTTATCGGGATGACCGGCAAAATGCACCTTGAAATGATCCTTCTTGGCAGTCTCAGAGAGGAAGAAGAGGCTATCTTGCGAAAACTTGAAAGATATTGTTCCATCTTGTCGCTTGACAATCTTTGCGTTGGATACCTGGAGTGATTTTGCGGCCGAGTCAGGGTGAATGACTTTAGCATCCTCTGTAACAAAGGCAAGTTTGCGACCGAGAACGACTTTGCCACGAATAGGACGGGATCCCGATTCGACTGTGGGGACCACTTGCTTGCCATAAGGAGGTTCTGTTTTCTTGGCAGTTATTTTCGCTTCACACATCTCTGTTGGCGCCCAGAGCCCAAGGACTTGGGCAGGCTTTGGAACGGGGCCAAACTTGGGAATGGAGTAGTCTGGATGGTCAAAATCAAAGACGTTGACGAGATTGGAAGAGGTCTGACGAGCAAACTTGGAAATGTTTTCTGCTGGTGCAATGTAGTTGCCATTTTCGTCTTTACCGATCCATTCCTCCAAGAAACGGAGGGCCGATGTGTGGTCAGATACTTCGCTAAAGACGTTGCCACCACGAGTCCAAGGTGAGATGACGACCATGGGCACACGAGGACCAAATCCGATAGGCACCTTTTTACCCGTCAAAGGGTCCTTGACGTACTCGCTTTCGGGAGCTTGAGGGGGTACGACGTGATCAAAGAAGCCTCCGGATTCGTCATAATTGATAAACAGTGCCGTATTGTTCCAGTTCTTACCGTTCATCACCGCATTGACAACCTGTTGCTGGATCCAGGCACCAGCCGCAGGTGTATTGTCTGGATGTTCAGAAAGTTCTCTGGGACCAATGATCAAACTGAACTGAGGAAGTGTACCCTTTTCAGCAGCTTCATAAAAAGCGTCGAGACCAAGCTTTCCAAGGGCCTTCTTTTTTTCAGCACTTCCAAGCGGGAGTAATTGCCATTGCTTGAACCATGCCATTGGGTTACAGTCAAAGTTATCGAGTCCTTGGTACACTTGCCATGTGATACCTGCCTTGGTTAACATCTCTGGGTACGTCGACCAGGTGAGCGGAGGGAAATCAATATTGTTTGTAAAGACACGGCTTCCATGAGGGTCCTTATTGGTGCCGGACATCCAGACGACACGGTTAGGATGAGTAGGGCCAGCAACAGACTGGAAGTACATATCATGGATCGTAAAGGCATCAGCGAGTGCATAGTGGAAAGGAATCTGTGAACGAGTCAAGTAGCCCATTGACTTGGGAGAGTTTCCGTCTGGCCAATTGTCGTTCTTACCATTGTTCAGAGCGCGATGGAATGGCTCCCAGTAATTAGAGCCGCCAGCTGTACAACCAGCACGTTCGCCCTTCAATTGATAGGGTAAGAGATACTTGGTACCATTCTTGATATCAGGGCTAGCAGAGCATGGCTGGTAAAAAAGGCTGAGACCGTTGTCCTGAATGCCAACGTTAGGATCTTGGAACCCACGGACACCGTACATGGTACCATAATACATATCGAACGAGCGATTTTCCTAAACTTTAAGGTCAGCCCATCTTCTCTGAAGCTCTACCGTCTTCATCCTCCTTTACCTGCATAAAGAACACAACATGCTTAATATTTTCAAGACCAGGTAGCTGCTTTCCGGGCACCTTTTGAGTTGGAGCAGCATCAACTAATGATGCTATCAGCAAGGATGTAGCAGCAGCGACATGAATGATGCGCATTTTGTGTAGTGGAAAAGATAAAGAAAGGAAAATATCGCAAAGTAATCTGTTTTTATTGTATTTGCTAATCAGTTTTACCGAATTTAAGATAGAGTCTGTGCAGCGTTACCAGACAAAAATATAAAGTATCATTGTGCATATTACATAGATCAGTGTAACCAGGCAGCACAAAAATATCGTATCACCAAGGGCCTCTCTTTTGTCCCATATGCATCTACTATTTGCTCAAAATTAACCACCTCTCCGTTTTCGTCAATAGAGTACCATATAGCCATTTAAATTTATATTGTGTATAGTACCTATATGTTTCTATGTTGCTCCACTTTGGTATCTTTTTTTATATGGTAAGAGTAGTACTGTATCTTCTACTTTGTGATTTTTAAAGCTCAAATAATTCTTTATTGATTGAAATACGACAACCCCATTCGGTAAGCCCGAATACGAAAAAACAGTGCAGTACATGTGTTTGTAAAAGGGATTAACTTTGTGGAATTGAACAATTCAACCTCTTTATGATAATTATAAGCAAATCTTTCTCTTACTTCAAGTAGTTTCTTCTTTTTTTTTGCATATGGAACATTGTAGGCAAACACACGTGCAAAGCTGCCAATGCTGTTACGCTAATCTTTATTATCCGTGTCACGTTGAGCCCTTACAAGGTTCGTATTATTGTACATTTGTGAAGCGTCCATTTGTGCAACTATTCAAAAGACATCAAAAGAGCAGTAAGCATTTACAAAAAAGGCAGCAACTTGTTGAGCTGATAGAGCAAATTAACATAGACAAAAGAGAAAGAGAAATTTTATTCACTTAGACTGTAACAGAATAAACTTCAAACACTGTTTGAGAGGATGAAGAGAGATTGACCTTGTCCTTGACAGACAAATAACTGTCGGTTCCAACATCACGAATAAAATGACCGCCTTTGGTTTGTTCAAAGTACCAAGAGGTACCCTTACATTCGCCTAATGTTAGAGTACTTCCCCAGACGTTAAGACAGAGCTGAGAATCGTGAACAGACTGAAGCTTGTATTGAGAATGGGTGCCTGTGCCAATCAATTGGAAGAGGTTTTGCGTATCCAGAGCATGAACCTCATCGGTGTTCTTCCCAGAAGACGATTTGGCGATTTTCTTTGATTGGAGCGATTTTTTATCATCAGACAATCGAAGAACGGTACCGTTGACTCGGAATGAGAGTTTACGACCTTCAGTGATGGCACCTCGAATACGACGCGAACCTGCTTCTACGGTAGGGAAGACCTGCTTGCCATAAGGAGGAGTTGTCTTGGGAGCTGTTATCTTTAATTCACACATTTCTGTTGGGGACCACTTGCCAAAGACTTGAGCAGGCTTTGGAAGAGGGTCAAACTTGGGAATGGAGAAATCTGGATGGTCAAAGTCAAAGACGTTGACAAGATTGGAAGAGGTTTTACGAGCAAACTGAGAGACATGAACAGCAGGAGCTAAATAGTTACCCTTCTCGTCTTTACCAACCCATTCTTCCATAAACATCAGAGTGGACCTGTGATCGGATACTTCACTAAAGACATTGCCACCACGGGTGTAAGGCGAGATGACGACCATAGGTACACGAGGTCCGTAGCCAATGGGTGATTTACCTCCAGTAAACTTATCCTTTACCCAGTCGCTCTGAGGCTCTTGAGGTGGAATCACATGGTCAAAGTATCCTCCAGACTCATCATAATTGATAAACAGAGCCGTCTCGTTCCAATTTTTACCGTTCATCACCGCATTGACAACCTGCTGTTGAAGCCAAGAACCAGCCTCGGGCGTGTTCTCTGGATGCTCAGAGAGTTCCATAGGGCCGACGATGATACTGAACTGAGGAAGTGTGCCCTTTGCTGCCGCATCATAGAAAGCTTGGAGACCAAGGAATCCGAGACCTTTTTGCTTTTCGGGACCATTAGGGAGGTCTTGCCAGTACTTGAACCAGGCAAGTGGGTTATCATCAAAGTTGTCCTTATCTTGATAGAGCTGCCAAGTGATGTTGGCTTTGGTCAATGCTTCTGGATAGGTCGACCAGCCCAGAGGAGTCGATTCTGTGTTATCCTCGAGAACCATATCATTGGGATCTCCACGGTTTGTTCCAGACATCCAGACGACACGGTTAGGGTCAGTAGGGCCAGTGACAGATTGGAAGTACATGTCAGCAATGGTGAATTCATCGGCAAGTTTATACAGGAAGGGAATTTGTGATCGATTAAGATAGCCCATCGATCGGGGAGAGTTGCCGTCTGGCCAGTTATTGTTCTTGTAACCGTTTAGTGCTTTGTGGTTTGCAGGCCACCCGTTAGAGCCACCAGCGGTGCAGCCAGCGCGTGCTCCCTTCAATTGATAGGGTAAGAGATACTTGGTACCATTCTTGATATCAGGGCTAGCAGAGCATGGCTGGTAAAAAAGGCTGAGACCGTTGTCCTGAATGCCAACGTTAGGATCTTGGAACCCACGGACACCGTACATGGTACCATAATACATATCGAACGAACGATTTTCCTTTGTTTAATTGGAAGTTATTATCATATATGCACCATACACTTGTCATACATTTTTTTTTATTTACCTGCATAAAATAAACAACATGCTTGATCTTCTCAAGGCCGGGAATGCGCTGAGAGCTTTTAATTGTTGGTTTGTGAGGAGCCCCTTCACTAAATGAGATTACGCACAATACTATAGCAGCGGCAATGGATCCCAACTTCATAATGTAACAAGTTTAGTTATCAAAAAAAGAGAGAGAGTATGAGCATTATTTATACAATTGAAGCCTTTTTTTTTCATTTAATTGGTGTTCCCCTCTGAGTTAATGATGACAAGCTACTATTCCAGTAAAAATGATATTGACTAATGATTATAATCCGTCATATGGTAAGAAGGGGAGGCTGCTCATGGTATGGATGTGTACTGCTTGGATAAGTCGTGAGTAAAATTGGTAAAGTGATTGGTTGTGCCCTTTTTTGTGCAATCTGAGCGCTGATCCCTGGTTATCTTGTTTTTATTACAGGGACTGGGAGGGGCGGATAGTTGTGCCGATGGTATACACAGCTAGCTTTATAAAAACTTTTCGCTCGTGTAGTGGTCAGGTCATGTATATTTTAGTGCTATAGAACGCCACACGTGTGAGCTTTTTTTTTTTTTTTTTTTTTTTTTTTTTTTTTTTTTAAAAAAAAAGGACTGGATCAGTGTCCATTAATTGGGGAGGAGAAAGAGAGAGAGGGATAGAGACAAGTATTAGTGTAACTTGTTGTATTGCTCTAACCATTTTCACATACAATGAATAATTTAACTTTTACATGTAGCAGTACAACGTTCTTTGATCAGTATATGATGGTATATAAAATAAGAGTTTTATATTAGTCATTACAAGCTCAAGAGTATATTCAAGGCTATTTCGGTTATTGTTTCTTTTGTACCTTTTTTAATTTAATTTATAATGCACAATAGGTTGTATGTGTAAAGTGACATTGCACAACTCAGTATTTCTGTTGCTGTATCTTGTAACTTGTGCGTCCCTTTTCCAGGCAGCACACTTTTAGTGCTTGATGCATTATTCCTGATACAAAGCATAATTTAATATAATATCCTAAACAGTTTATTGTTTCTCAACATATTGTGGTTTGGTATAAGGGCATCTTTCAGTTTTTTAACTCAGTAAGGGTAAAAGATGAATGTAGTTACTGTTTATAGTACATTATACTCAATGGAGAAAACTGCTCATTTTACAGTGTTATTCAGTACTTCATAATGACTGACGACAGAAGCTGTTAGTAGAAAGGATGTAGTCTATCATCATCAACTTACTTTGTTCAATGTATCAAGGAGTGACTTTAGAAGACATTAATTTCTTAAACAAGTCAGATAATACTATACAGATAGTAACCTCTTGTTTATAAACCCTGTTTTTATATTGCAAGCCATAATTCTCATAATGTATGCTATAGCTAGGCCTATAATCTGAAAAGTTTGTTGAAGTGCTATTCCTAAACAGGAACACTGACTAACCCAAGGGTTGCTTAAAACACTGTGAGCATACACAGTAAAATGATTGGCTATACAATTTCTCTCTCTCATTGCAAGGCATCAAACGTTTTTATCCTTTTTTTTGTCTTTGAAAAGAGAGAGTATATAAATAGGTTAACATCTCTTGATAAACAATATGTTCTAGTATCAATATCATTTTCATCCACAGAATTCTGAAAAGCTATCTCTATTCCAATTTCGTAAAGCACAAATGACAGACTCTACCTCTAACGCACGTGCATCCAAAGAGTGAATTGTGTAACAGCCAGGTTTGTCAGATGGTTGCGTAACCTGTTGGTTTCCATTGTAACCAGACGATGAGTATTCCCTAATCTTCTGTTATTCATGCGGTACAAAGCCGGGCAATAAAAGTTTTGGTGAGACACACAAGTTATTCAGTAGAAAAGGGCATGACTAAGCTACAACCGAAGCGACTTAATCATGCATCAAGAGAGTTTTAGGTAACCAAAAGAGTGTACTTTATAAAGCTTGTTAAACAATGAAGAGAAATAATTAAGCCTGTAGATGCAAGTATCTTAAAGACATGAATGGTGGTTGAAAGGATAGTCAAAATATCTCAAGCACAAGAGGGCCTATAGTACATTTATCTGAATGACATGTACTCGGATCAAAGACTGTCACCTTGGCGCGTCTCACTGATTATTCGTTAGCTGCTCTAGAGAGACATAATCGAGAAGATGTAGAACGAAGCGTCAATAAAACGTATGCCTATTTTGTACTTGATGATATCTTTTGCATTATCAATGCTGCACCTACTTTTTCCATGCTGAGATACAGACTGCATCTAGCATTGTATATTTTTTATGGCAGCTCTTGTTGCTATATCAATTTCTGACTTTTACAGCGTATACTATATATTACTTAATCTGAATGCATTTCGTATTCTTAATAGATTCGTCTTGCAATGAGGATATAAACAGATACTTTGTGATTTCAATCTAGTCCAAAGGAGAGGGGCACATGATATCAAATTGCATAATGGACATCTTACTGCTCTTTTTTTTCTTTCTTTCTAATTTTATAAAGTGATACATCGCTTATCTAAAGAGACATTTTATAAAAGAAAAAAACATCCTTTTTTGGTTTAAAAAAGAGAAAAAGAAATTCCGCCGAGGTAGTACACTTGTTTGCGAAATCAGGATCAAGTGTACGGGGATTCATTTAGTGTTCCGCATGTAATTAAGGTAATTTCTGATTAGTTAAATTGGTTGCTTAAGATGCTAATTAGTCTCGTAATCAATGGTGTTGTACACACATGCAAATAACCGTTAATTATTTATTTCTTTTTTCTTTCTTTCTTTCTTTTCTTTTCTTTCTTATTTTTTACAATTCCTCAAATGGTTCATGAACAAGAGTATCATTTATTACCAAAATATAATGGTTCAGAAGAGAAACACAAGATAGAAGAATATGATGAAGAATTCATACTGTCATCATCATCATCAGCATCATCATCTACTTCATTTGAAGAATCAACAAAATCCAGAATTCCTCATAGAGAACACTTAAAAGGTGTCAAGGAACACATTGAAGAGCATTTTGATCGACCAGAGCTTATCAAGGATTGCATTCTTGGTTTATCAGATGGATTGACTGTACCATTTGCTCTTGCTGCTGGTCTATCAAGCTTGGGTGATAGCCGAATTGTTATCTTTGGTGGATTAGCTGGTAATAATAATAATAATGACTACTATTTATCATATATTGACAAACACCATCCGAAATAGAGCTGGTCTCAGGAGCCATCTCTATGGGATTGGGTGGTTATCTCGCAGCAAAGTCTGAAGCTGATCATTATCATACAGAAAGGGAGCGAGAAGGTACATTCGTCAACATTAACGATATATCCATATATGGATATTCATTCTTGAGTTTATGTAGCACGAGAAGTTGAATTATACCCCGAAGAGGAAGAAGAAGAGATCATAGAGCTATTTGAACCTTATGGCTTAGATCGTGAGTCAATGGAACCCATGATGGTTAGGTTCAGACAGAATACAGAGAAGTTTGTGGATTTTATGATGAAGTTTGAATTGAATCTAGAATTGCCTGATCCTAATCGTAGTTGGGTAAGAGATTACTTTTATTAGATTGGCTATTTCATTGACACATGTTATAGATTTCTGCTTTAACTATCGGCCTTTCATACTTTTTCGGTGGATTGATTCCTCTGTTGCCTTATGTGTTTATTACAAATACGAACAATGCACTCTATATATCATGTCTAGTCACTCTTCTCACCTTGTTCTGTTTTGGATACCTCAAAAGTATCTACCTAAGGCCAAAACAAGCACTCTTGGGAGCTATTCAAACACTGGCTATAGGAGCAGTTGCAGCCGCATTTAGTTATGGCATTGTTGCTTTAGTAGATAACCAAAACAACACAAAGTAACATGTTTGTATATATATATTCATGAAAAAGAAAATGGAAAATAAATAGTAGCATATGAATCATAATGGCAGCACTTTAAAGCTTGGATGGGTTTATTGAAATTGCTTTTTCACAATGTAAACCTTTGTTTATATGACAAATATCCCAAATATGCATGACCATGTACCCCCTTTTTTTATACCGGCATTCCATAAATCAATACCCGAGCTTCTACTCATGTTTAAACAAACAAAAGGAAACTTTCCCTTTATCCCTGGATCCAAGTGCATTAATATAAAAAGGGGACAATTATTCTCCAAGGGTTATGGAGGAGATGTTTGACAATGTGACGCGAGATTTACAATATCAATTAAACATTAAGACTCCTGTGGCAGATGAAGCCTTCTGAAATTACAAGGGCACGCAAATTTAGAGACATTAACAAAAAAGGAAAAGAAAAGACTATGCAATCTATGTTAACAAGATAACGTTGTCTAGCAACATGGATGAATAAACAAACATTGGACGGAATCAATACAGACAGGATCCACTTTTTTGAGGCTTGAAAGAAACGATATAGGGGATGCACGTTTAAGAGAGCTGTATTTTGAGAGTATCAAACAAAATGACAGTTGGGCAGTAAACGTGATCAATTCGGACATAAATATTCTCTCAGGAACTTTGTGTCTTTATAGATAAATCTGGTTTCCATGCCAACATGAATTGAGGCGGTGCTTAAGCTCCTCTAAGGATGAAACACTACTAGTTAAAGTTGAGAAAAATAGAGTCATCTTTCTCATCACTGTCTTAAGTATCCTACTAGTTTTTATTCAGTAGTGAAATATGACTGCTCCAAGTTGTTTCTAACAGTCAAATCCTACGGAGCAGCTTTGGTTCAGCTGCAGGAAATTTACTAAAGCTTTTGCAAACAAGCCCTCATAAATCAATCTTTACTCGTTCTGTATCACGCCTAAATGACTGTTGAATAAATATATCCTTCTGTAGACTACGTGCAAATCTTTTTTTTTTTTAATACAGGCCAAATTGAAAACACTATCAAATAAAAACAAAAGAGCAAAATGTCTTGGCAGGACACTAAAATTGAATATCCGAACAGCAATTGAGTGATGTGTGTAACAAGCTTATTAGCTTGTTTCCAGTTCTATTTCTCTCTCTCACTCTCTTTATTTTTTCTCTTTCTTTTTCTTCTTCTTTGTAAAGCCTTAAGGCCACTTACATGCTATTTTCACTAAACTGGACAATCTTGATTGAGCTTATACTCATTTTCAAGGTTGTCTTTGCCTCAAGTTTATATTGTGTGCATCACGATTCGCAATCTCTAAAAACCTGCCAAAAGAGTCACACAATATCAGCAGCAGTCGCAGATACGCTACTCATTGACAATAAGCAGCAGCTATCATTTGACTTATTTTGCACAGCAGACCCAAATGAATGTGCAAGCGTACGAGCAACACTACAAAAGGCGACAGACATTCTTTCGTCTGTATTTCAGTTTGAAAGCTCACTGAGAGTGAATGCAACCTATGGTCCATTCTGTCCATCATCAGATAATAACTGCAGTACGGAAAATAGAATGTCAGCGATTGGTCAGGCATATCCGACAATTTCGTATATTATGGTGGATCAAACAGACAACATGACCAGATTATATCCTCAAGCATTACTCAAACAGTTTACCAACCTGTCAGTCAAGCCAAACTGGGCTTATTATGATATCAATGCCGAGTTTAACAGCCAAGTGAATTGGTACTTTTTTGTAAGTATAAATTGTCTTTGATCACTTTCTCTTTTGACTCAATTACTTTGTGTAATTTATAGAATAGCTCTAACCCTATTCGCAATGACCAAATTGATCTCTTGCGAAATGTCGTACATGAGTTCATCCATGGTCTTGGCTTTGTCTCTTCATGGTCCGATAGCTTTTATGCCAAACTAGCACCGCTTGTGGATGGCATCGATCGATTTATTACGCCTATGCTTCTGACCTCTGTCAAGGAAAGCTCAACTACAAGTTATGATGCACCTCAGCCATTCTGGGGCTTTGTTGAATTTCCATTTGACAAGCTCATATATGCCAACTCATCCAATGCACTTTCTCCATTCACAACAGTCACATACCAGCTGAACCAGTTTTACGGATCAAATGTAACCTTCAAGAGCGCTCTTGATTGGGCAAATGCTTGGTATGCCTCGGATGCGTACAAGATCGCGTCAAGCGCCTACAGTAGGACAGTATCTGCAGATAATGTCTTGGCAGTGGTAAACAATGTGCCGACCTTGCTACTCGAGACCTCTCTGAATCCATTTAGTCAGGGATCATCTTTGTGTCATGTTGACCAACAGACCTATGTTAATTCTACCGAGTTCCTCATGGTCTACATGGCTGATCGCGGCGTATCCCTGAACAAAACAAATCGAGGTCCCTTTGGACCGAAACTGATTAAGGTCTTGGCTGGCCTTGGATACAAAATCAATACATCCTTCTTTAACGCGACGACCATTCGACCTGAACTCATTTACTGGATGCCTCCTCAGGGACTCGTCAACACAAGTCAAAATCCATCTCCTTCGCTTGTGTCCTATACAAATGGACCAGCGCATGCTCCCATCACATCTACTTCATCTATATCCGTATCACATACTTCTTCATCCAATCATCTTATCATCAGCTCCTGGCTAATATTGTTATTATTACTATTTAATGTGTTAATGTATTAATACTTGTATCATATCTGTGTAATTATTATTTTTGTATATTGTTGAAATAAAAAACATTTTTTTCTTTTTATTTATTATTGATGGAAGATTGCTTAAAGAGTTTAATTCACAGTTCAAAGCGTATTGCTTCTGTAGCCTTTGTTGAAAACGACGATACAGTGCTGATATCAAATGAGGGATTCAGAAAGCGTTTAAGAGAAGCAGATTCATTTGAAAATGCAATACATTCCATCTGCTTTGGTGAAGAATCAATTCAAAAAATGTAAAAAGAACGTCCCTATAAAAACAACGCACTAATCATATAACAGTACCTCAGAAATACCCACTTTGAAAGGAAATGCACATATCAAGGCACACCAAGCACAGCATTTACTAAATATATTAAGGCAGCTTAATGGCATTTGGTAAAGAAATTTACATTATTATAATGCTTAGACTGAAACATTATATCCTATTTGTAGTAAAGATCAATCTATACAACGAGTGATTGAAGAATATACCAAGACAATTGAAGAAAGAGAAAGCCATATGGCCACACTCTATTCGGAATACAATGAAGTACGTATTGGAGAGAGAAGAATACGTATCATTAACTCCCAATATATAGGCAGACGCGCATATCGATGCACTACAGGACCGTATCAGCGCTGAAAAGAGTCGAGCCACAGAAATGCCGTCGTATGAGTATCAAGAGAACTTGATTCGAAATCTAAAACAACAGCTCAGTAATATCGATAAGAAGCGAGAAGAAAATCAAAAGAAGAGAGCGAGAAAGCAAGAGGAGTTGCAAAGACTGCTACTTTCGAACCAGGAAAGCAGACGAGATCCATCTATTGAGGCGCTTCAGGCCAGGATTAGACAGATGAAAGAAAGGATAAAGGAATATGATAACCTATTGCAGCAAAAGCCAACAACACATGTCACAGCCTTGTCTACCCAGGATGCCTTCTTGGGACTCAAGGCGAGATTTGATAAGCTCGTGAGTGAACACAGTCAAGTAGAGGCACCGGGTAAAGACAGCTTGATCGAACAGGTTCGTTATGTTGTTGAACAGCTGCGACAGACGATCGGTAAACTCAATACGGCAGAGCATGTCAACCACAGACTACAGAATTTCAAGTATACGATGATACGTGTAATGTCAGTTTAGAAAGGCTAACAAAAAGCTTTCTTTAGGGATATCTATACACGGTTAATTGATTATACGTTGGATAAAAGTAACAGCGCACATTTGAATGAAGAAGAGTTCAAGCAGGCATTCACGTTGAATGAGTCCATAGAGGTGCTCAAGAATGATTCTGTGCTGTTGGCTGCTATCATTCGTCGCCTTTTGGAGACTAAACAAGAAACGGTCAGTGATCTGACAGAGTACACAAAGGCCTTTGCTGAAGAACGTCAAATAGCCACAAAGGCAAGTCAATCCATTTATCTGCTCGTAGCAGCTGGTCTTCTTGAATCTGATCGAAGTCAGGGTGAAAGTGTCATCAAGATTACAGCTGCTTTAAATTCAGCTTAAAAAAAATATTTTCATATTGTAAATAAACATGCTTTAATTATATATCCATAGATAAGTCTTAACGGTTATAGGCTACTTCTCCACTTGCAAGTTTCATCAAGTACGACAAGATGCGTTCACCATCCTCACGAAGTCCACTAAAAGAAAAATAGGGTTGATATAGAAACAAGAAAAAACAAGACACACTTACTTGTGAGCATATTCATTTGTGATAAAAGACTGAATTCCGTTAATTTGTGCGGCAGTATGCTCTGAAAGCTCTCGAGCGACAAACCTAAAAGATGTATGAGAAAAGAGTCATCATATACAAATGAACTTACATGTCATCATAATAAATAGAGGCAGCAACTTCGACATTTTCAAGAGCATTGAGTACTTTAGCATCGTAAAGACGACCCTGCCATGATCTTTCGGCTAATAAATTGGCGACATTTTTCAAGGGACGTAGCTCAGAATAGTCGTCAAACATGAAGGGGTAAATGGTTTCGCCTGTGAAATAAATGGGCTGATCTTCTTTCAAATGGTCGAGCCTCCATTCAAATAGAGAGTCAAACGGAGCTTCATGAAGGACACGCTCAGCGGCCCAGCCACTGGCCTGGCCATTTTGACAGTAGATCGCTTCATGGAGCACGGCATAGAGGACATTGGTATCCCAATCTTGGGTGTTCTGGATGTGATGAAGTGTACGGTAGCTTATGCGACCGAGACGTTCGAGATCATCATGAGCGGACTGTACAAGTGTATGAATCCTATCGAATCCACCTGATACGCCAAAGAACAGGCCAAGTTGAAGGAAGCGACGTGGAGAGAGCGTACCACCGTTGGGTAAAGTGACGGTCTTGGTGGAAAGGTATCTGTGGATCTGTCGTACACGTTCAATGTCCCGGGGAAACTTTTTATAATATGTCTTATTTCGGGACAGAATGCGAGGATAAAGGGCCCTATAGACCGAGTCAGGTGTGTCAACCAAAGGTGGTACTCCGCCCGTGATATAGGCCTTTGCTACAGACTTGGGGCTACAATTATGACAAATGAGTTTTTGTTTCCCCCTTTTTTTTTCTTTAAAAAGTTACAAGAGAGATAAATAGGTTGTGATGCAGAATCCACCAAAGCTCTGACCAATCAGATGAATACGTCTATCTTCCTCTCTTGATCTACCAGCAGTGAGTTGTTCACGAATAGTTTCGCAGTCTCTGACAATATTATCCGCGCGGAAGTGGGAGAGGTACTCTGCCTTTTCTTCATCAGTTTTGAATTGGCTCGAGAGCGATTCGGCGGATATCTGGCAAGATAATCCGGTGCCTCGTTGATCCATCAAAAGTACCTGATAACCCTTTTCGAATGCTACCTTGATCCAGCCAGACGAGCCATTGGATGGTAAGGCACACTCAAATCCAGGTCCACCCTATAATATCTCAAATAAAAATGACTACACATGAAAAGAATATGTGATAATTACCTGGAGGTAGAGTATAAAAGGCATTGTTTTCATACAATCAATTGTTTTCTCAGGCGGAACTAAATGACGAACAAAGACCTTTATTCTGGAGCTGGTGTTTGAATTTTGGTAATCTAGGAATGTTTAATAAGTGTTTCTATTTTGAGTACAGACTAATTTACCTAATGGACAGTCAAAGTATCTTTCATAAACCTTTGCTCCTGGAATGAAGAATGACTCTACCGAGGAATCATCAAGTGGATGCTTCATTCTGTGTAAATGACTTTTTTAAAAAAAAAAGAGAGGGAAAAAATGCAGGTCCTTTGACTGTGTGACCTATACGCAACTAGAGATTGTGTCATACTTTTTTGTGCCCGTTCATCTATGGTTGGTGACCATGAGTTACAAATACTTGGAAGATCTAAATGATATACGATGGATCGTTTAGGCAAGAGCTACGCGTGCGTGCGTGCGTGCGTGCGTGCGTGTGCACGTGAGGGTATATGTATTTATCTGATCTTTCCTATACTCTCTCTCTTCTATCTTCCACCGAAAAAAGCACGTGGAGAGTCCCCTATTTTTCGATAATTATATATGTATCACCATCGGATGTAGACGAGACAGACAGACAGATAGAGAAAGAGAGAAACAGAAAAAAAGAGAAGCAAAGGCATAGAAAAAGAAAGAGAGAGAGGAGAAATGAGATAGCAAAATAAGATCATTTGACGCTAAAAAAAAGAAAAGCATGCATTGGTGTTACTCTTGAGGTAGAAAAAAAGAAAAAGTTAAAGTCGCATCTTCTGTATCCATTTGGCTCTCTTTCTTTTCTTTTTATATATACTTTTTTTTTTATTGAACCAACCCAGTTTATATATCACTGATCACACGCGGGCTTAGAAGCAGCTAATAAGTTGCTTTTGTATTTAAATTCATCCATTTCTCATTCTTTGAAGGTAATAGACATGATAATACATCATCCAGCTTGATCCCATCCATATCCCAAATAGTTCAATGCTACCAGAACTTCGACCTGGTTACCTTATTTCTGTCATATTCTGTGTCATTGCATTTGTATTTATTTCCATTCAAGTCTTTAGAAATCCAAATAGATTAAGGCTATTTGTATTACTTTACAGCATCATCACATTACCAGCTAACATTATCAATGTACTTACTGTTCATCAAATCCTACCGCCTGTGGCCAATGTTCTTTCATTTACGACATCCACTTTGATCAAAGTCATTGCCCATTTTTTAATGATCGTCAGCGTAGGCTATCGATTACGTATGGATGATGGCATCTGGAAACATCCACTCATCCTCTTTGGTTCCTTCTTCCTCACCTGCACCGTCGTTGCTATTATATTGGAAACAATTGCTGTTTGCACACACGAAAGATATGCTGCTTACGAACCGTTGTTTTATGAATTTATTATTGGATTAATATCTGCTATCTTGAGCGATGTCTGTGCTTTCATATTTACCTTTTTACCACTTCTCTATCGGAAAAAGGAAAGAAGGTCCCACGAAGGGTATTCGAGGACAACGGCCCTGGGCGTAAGTTTCCACTTACAGCTGACAATAAAAAGATGAACTAATAAACACATAGATATGGTTTTTTAGCACACAATGTACATGTTATATTCTACAAGTCTCTTGTTACATATGGTTTCTGGCATCATACAACTGGGATAATTTTAGTATCCTATTGGCCATTGATTATGCTATACGCTTCATACAGAATTTACTCTACACCTGTCCACCACCTCCGATACTCATTGATTTCCTTACAATCGAGCTGGCTGAACCCTCCATTGATTTATCAACCAGACAATCAAAAAAGAACAAGAAAAAAAAAGAAGCCAAGAGTGAATTGGTAATGTCGTCCGAAAGATACAATCAAAAGACGCATGTTGAATATGAACCAAACATGTTTAGAGAAGATGTAGAGCATAGACCTTCGATTTATGACGCAAGCAAGTTTGAAAGTAGCGTAACGATCATTCCGAAGTCTTGATCATGTTTTTACATAAAATTAGACAAATTGTTATCATTGTAATGTTCATGTCACACAAATGGTACTTGCATTAGAATTTTGCAGCTTTAAAAAAAAGAGTCATGGTACAAAAGTGCCGTATTAAAAACTAAGGCCGAAGCATGTTCCGCTTTCTTCTAATTAATATTCGGCTCATTCACTAGTTCATACATGTGTGTATTCATACTTTAGGTAATTCCTCCTCTTTTGGACTATTTCTGTTACTAAAAAAAATTTTTTTCTATCTCTCTTAATCTATGTCGCAGATTGAAAATTACTTGTTTTTTTAAATTATGCACTCATCTATAAACAGATTGGCCACTAGTCGACCATCTTCTTTCAACAAGATAACCAAAAAAAGTGCTTTGAAAGAAGTATTCCTTTATTCGCTCAAGTAAAAGTTGGTTATAAACGCGTGAAACAGTAAAATAATATACACACTTGTCATAATTTGATACGGAAAAGACCTGTGTTTGCTAAACCCCTTTCACAAGATGGTGTAACTCGCTTGTTTGTGTAAAACACGTGAGTTAAAACGGAGCAACCTCAGCAAAACGGTTTCAGGGGCGATCGATTTATATATACACCCCTATTTTAACCCCATTTAATGATCAAAGATAAGCCACTGAAATGAATATGTCAAATCAAAGCTGTTTGGTTTCTATACTCAAAATAAACAACATCAGAGAAAAGGAGCAAAAGAGTGAGCCTTTATTATTTACTACACAAAAGCAAAAGCTATTATCTAGTCTATCTATAATTGATTTTTATCCCTTGTCAAGCTTCAGACTTTACCTTCTTGGTCTTTTTAAACAGTGTTGATCGTCATAGTATCTAATCATCTTTTTCCTCGTTACGTTTTAGTCGCAGATATGCTGTCCAAGTCAATATGACTCAATGAGGCTCTTCCTATAACTTTACACAGTTAGTTTTGATAAACAACGTTGTTTATAATTTTAAGGTCGTTATCTTCTCAAGGAAAGAACTGAACCTCTAATTGGTTGACAACGGTCAAATAAGGTCTTTGTCCAAAGTATCAATGTTCTCGGCACGAAAATGAATTCAAAGCGCAAAAATATCTTGAGCGTTTGTCATTGACTCCTAAAGATAAAGATCCAAAGACATTGGTATCACTGCAGTTCAAAATCAGATTGTATAATTTATTAATGACACGGTACGACGTTACTAGGATTCCATAAACAGCTTTGATCCGGTTAGACGTAGTTTTGAACATGTGAAAATAGCCTCTGCATAGAAGTAGAGTCGAGTTTACTTTTGTTTTCTGATCCAGGAGAATATAGCGTGTCACTGAATTTTAGTGAAATCAACGAGCCAGTAGAGGAGTATGTCGAGGAATATGAGCTAAGGATTCATGACATATTTAGAAGTTGATGTCTTTAAAGACGATAGCGCATTACATGTAGTCATATTAGGATTTCTGAAGCAGGTGAAGCAGAATCAGTTGTCTTTTTGATATACACGTTGGGTCTGTGCTCGGAGAGATAGTTAATTATATGTTTTATAGACTCATCAAATGTATCATAAAGTCGCTCTACTTTTTATTTTCTTTGTTCTCTCGAGATTCGTTAAAAAATATCGATAATTCTACAGGGTCTATAGTTGAGCAGATTTAACAAGAAATGATTAGTGTTCAAAACTTTAAGATACAATATAGTCTGCATTGCTTCCGTCTCTGTTTGTGTAATAGTTAATCTATTGCTTTTATATGGTTTGTATAAACCAAAAACTGTGGAGCTACTAGTGACATGTTCAAATATTTGAGCCATACTGATCGTTTTGCTCTTCTATTTGATATGCAAAGCTGTTATTGAACAAGACAGAAGCATACAGGCACCTTACCACGTTGCAGCGAACTACAAGGGAAGACGTAAAGGATATATACGTATCCGTTTCTGGCCGATACAAGGGTAATTATCTACAATGCAACGTCAGTGTTCTTGATCCGAGTGTAGAAGAAACTTCTGTAGCTGCAAATGTATATCAATTGAAATGCTTTCCTGGAATTGAAGCTATCACAATCCGTAATCTGATTGTATACAATATAACTATTCCAAACTGTGATTAGCCTGAAGCTCGCAGAGCCTATGTTAATACTTCTGGCACCGAGGGTAATCTCTAAGCGAAAGATCAACCAGAAGCGACTATGGTATGTACAATATATATCTACAGTAGGTCAAGGAATACAATACCCAAAGAAAAAAAAAAACTTCTTAAATCCAAGGATAGATTCAAATCCACGAAAAGGAGGCAATTTCTTTTAAACATAAACTTAAAAAACCAAGGCAGCCAAGATATTGATGGTTCTTTAGCCAAATAGATAGAGAGGCATTGTTTTTAGCGTTGCGTATAATGCTCGTTCATAAAAGTGATGTCCTTTCAAGATGACACATTTTGTATATTTTATATTCTAAATTTTTAAATTATGCAGTACTTGAGAGAAAATTGTACTCTTTCATAAAAGTGTATAACCTGTAACCCACTCCCGGATCCATATATAATTATAGAGATCGTCACCATCGTTTCACAAAGTTACCAAGGATACAGCTAAAATTATTCCGCAGTTTTCCAGAGAGTGGGTTTGGCCTGTGGTCAAGAAAACATTTTCCTTATTATATCAAGTGTTCATATATCATTTACTGAATGATTATAAAGAAAGAATGCATTAAAGCAAGCTCAGACAAGAAGGGTATTTCTTTAAAAAAAAATACTCTTTTAAATCAAATGTACAACGCGTCCTATAGATCTATAAATCACTGGATTTTGTGGACTGCATGTAACGATACACACATAGGATAAGTAGTTGCGTTAGATGACGCATTTCATTAAGCATGGATTTTATTTTCAAAAAGAGATAAAATATTTTAGTAGCAGACCCATCTGTCACCACCATCCTTCTTGCATTGAGGAATAAAGTACGTGGTGGTGTTGTCTTCAGACATATTGTAACAAGTGGTTCTTCCGTAATCGGTGTGCTTGCTGTCAGTACCAACCATGAAGCTTAATTCTTGACAGACTTGTCTGGTAATAACAGTAGGACCTCTGGCGCACTTACAGGTCATGGCAGAGACAGAAGTAAAGTAAAAGATAGCAGCAAAGAGGACGGCAAATATCTTGGAGTTCATGTTGATTTCAGTTGATCTGAAAATAAGACAGGAAAGAGGGGGCTCTATTTATGTTGTTTTAGAGCCGGTACAAATCAAATAACAACCAATTCTAGAACGATTTCGCAAAGTCCATTGTATTACTCTTACTTGAATCCTTAGTCAATAAAAACGCAACCTCACTTAGAAAGCAAAGGATGACAAATGAATTAAAAAAATCCCTTTTTGCACAATGTTCCCTTTTTTTTGAATTGTTACCTTTCGGGGAGTGTATTCATGGATCACTAAAGGATAGATACCCGGTTTTCCAGCCAGTCATTTTCTTTAGTCTCGGTGACACTCTATTTTATTATGTCTCATCCTAAGAGCAATGTTGCATGGTTACACGTCAGTTTATTCATTAAAATAAGCCACACAGCTTTGTAATTGTATACGTATTACAGGCTTACTAATGGATCAAGGCCGTAGTCTATATTCATCTTGTTCTTTAAAGCTTTTTGCAGTGCAAGAACATAATATATGCCCTCATTGTGTGTGTATTATGTGGTGTCTTTTTTCAATATTTAGCAAAAGATTAACACGGTATACAGACTCTTGATCAATGCAACACAAAAAAAAAAGAAATGATGGGAATATATCTTTGCCTATCCAAGGTATATGAATATAACTGCTAATGTTTAAGCTTTGTATGAAAAGGCCCCACGTTCCTAAAGTGAACCGATCCAATTGATTTTCTTTTACATCCAAACAGTGAGTTTGATTTAAAATATCAATGTAAGGCGTCAGAATATGTTTATCATTCGGCGATATACGCGTCTAAATCAGGTAGACAAAAGGTCTACTCTTTTTGTTTTTGGTTTATATCTATACGTATTCCTCTCGTTAGTAATATCTACTACGTAATGGACCACAGCATATACTTTAGTAAGACAATTAACCCTGTGTAAGGTGGTTCTACACACGCACACATGCGGGATTCAGCTGACATTTTAATTAAAGAGAAGAGAGATTGAATGACAATAGTACACACACTGCCAATCACTCTGCTTTAAGATTTTATACCAAGCTGTACGCCTGTTTAATTCATGGTTTGCCTTGTTCCTTCACACAGACTCTTAAACAAGTAACAGAAATTACAAAAAGGTCTAACCCTAAAAAAGAAATTTTCTTGCTTTCCCTTTTTTTTTTCCCAATATTTTTTATGAGCAAAGCACGTACAAAGATATCAGCCCGATCGACTCGAATACAACGTCCTTCCCATATGCGTCAAATGCGTCAGCAGACAAATGTACAAGAAACAAAAGAAGAAGAGAAAAGAGAAGAGACCGACAATAAAGAAGTGAAATCAGAATTCCTTCAAGAGAAAGTACTTGAAGCAGAAGAAATTGCAAAGCTAAGACAGAGTTCTGAGCAGTTGGTCAAGTTCTTTGGTCAATTGGGAGATAAAGTAAAACAGATGGCAGATCAAGTTGAATCCGCAGCTAATTCAATGCAAAATTGGGAACATGTATTTAATACAATCAAGGATGTCGGTGTACATAGTCATGAAACATCACTTGTTAAATTTGATATCAATCATAGTTCGCCATTACGTTCATTTGATAAACAATTGTAAATATGATCATTATTTATTGCATTTGGGCATTTTCAATAGATTGAATTGTTTGATTGACTATGGACATGGCTGCATTTATCCTTTCAATAGATTCTGTACATGTTTGTTTGGTATCTGGTATTGTCTCGGTTAAACTCATGAAAGAATTCACGACAAAAAGTGTATTACTTTCGTCAATATTAGGCAAATGAACCTCATTTAGCTGTTGTTGTTTTTGATAAAACTCTACATCATACAATAAGTTTTTGTCTCTTTCTTCTAGTTTGGGTTCTTTTTTTTATTACTTTGATGTTGACCCAAGTTGATATTTTCCTGTTCTATAAAATCCTCCACATTGAGTGAGTCAAGCTGCCCTTTACTTAGATTAGTAAGTATTGCTGCGTAGTTCAAGTCAACATTAGTCTTGTCAGTATGACCATTCATCTGTAAAAGTTGTGCATACGCCGCAGTGGCTACAGGTTGGTTTTTTTTTTTTCTTCTTGACAATGAAACTCCGTCAAGATAAATAAATTTTTTTAAGACTCGCTTTTCTCTCTTTCTCTCCCTCTCTCTCTCGAACAAAATGATTGATATCAACTTACTTCTAGAAGATCGTGGTGGTAATCCTGAAGCTGTCAAGGAGTCTCAAAGAAGACGTGGAGCTCCAGTTGAGATTGTGGACGAAATTATTGCTGAATACAAAGAATGGACTACCAGTAACGGATTATAGCCAATGAGGGGTTTTTAAAAGCTCTAATCTGTCTAAATAGTTGCCTTTGACAGTGACCAAAAGAACAAGGCTATGAATGCTTTACAAAAAGACATTGCTAAAAAATACAAGGCCAAGGAAGATCCTTCTGAACTCCTTGCTCAAAAGGCCGAGTTGCAAAAAGAAAAGGAAGCCCTGATTGTCAAGGCTAAAGAAAAGGAAACCTCTTGGAAGAACAAGTTGAACCTTCTTGGCAACATCGTTCATGCTTCAGTGCCTACCTCGATGGACGAAGATAATAATGAGATCATTCGTACCTACAACCATAACGGAGTTGAACCTGTCAAGCGAACAGATATCATGTCCCATCACGAAGTTCTCACTCGTTTAGATGGTTACGATCAAGAACGTGGCGCCAAGGTGGCTGGCCACCGTGCCTATTACTTGACTGGTGCTGGCGTTGATCTCAATTTGGCTCTGATCAACTATGGTCTCAGTTTCCTTGGTAGATATGGATACAAGAAGATTCAGACACCTTTCTTCATGAACAAGGATATGATGGCCAAGACAGCTCAATTGTCCCAATTTGATGAAGAACTTTACAAGGTAATACAAAAAAAAAAATAGAAAGAGAGTATAGTCTTGACACCTCCTTAGGTCACTGGTGATGGTGATGACAAGTACTTGATTGCCACCTCTGAACAACCCATCTCTGCATTCCACTCGGGTGAATGGTTTGAAAAGCCCAGCGAACAACTTCCTATCAAGTATGCCGGTTACTCCACCTGTTTCCGTAAGGAAGCTGGTGCCCACGGTAAGGATACCTGGGGCATTTTCCGTGTCCATCAATTTGAAAAGATCGAACAATTCGTCTTGACTGCCCCTGAGAAGTCTTGGGAGATGTTTAACGAAATGATTGAACACTCTGAAGAATTCTTCCAAAGCCTTGGTCTCTCTTATCGTGTAGTTGCCATCGTCTCTGGTGCATTAAATAACGCTGCTGCCAAAAAATACGATTTGGAAGCTTGGTTCCCTTACCAAGGCGAGTACAAAGAACTTGTCTCTTGTTCCAACTGTACAGATTACCAGTCTCGTAACTTGGAAATTCGTTGTGGTGTCAAGAAGATGTCTGACCGTGAAAAGAAGTATGTCCACTGCCTCAATTCTACTTTGTGTGCAACAGAGAGAGCTATCTGTGCTTTGTTGGAAACCTGGCAACGTGAAGATGGCCTTGAGGTGCCTCCTCCCTTGGTTCCTTACATGGATGGCCGTACATTCATTCCTTATGTTAAGCCTGCTCCCAAGCCCGCAAAGAAATAAAGAGAAAAAGAGAGAAATATTGCATTTTATTTTTTTTTTAGAAAGAAAACAAAAAGATTATTAATCTGTGTTTGCCAACATTTTTGTCAGCATGTCGTGAGTGGCCGATAAATCCTCGGCCAACTGAGCCTGTCCCTCATGTTCATAGGGATCATCTGTAGGGTCATTGACATTACGATCATCAATGATGCCTTCCTTATACTGAGCATCAATATGATGAAGCTTTTGCTGCAACTTATGGACGTCCTTTTGCGAGTATTGCTTGTGCGATAATTCTTCAGCAAGTTCTTTTACCTTTTGAAGTTGATCTTGACACGATTCTATAGAGACGATAAGCGTTCTTATTCTTTATAAAAAGTAAAAATAAAATAGTTACTCAATGTTTTGCGAGATGGCATGTTTTCAATTACGTATTTTCTTTTTTTTTTTATCTGGTCTTTCGTCCCCCTTTTTATATTCAAACGGTCTGGTTTATGCAGCTTTTTTCCTTTCCCTAAAAAAAAAATAAAGTTGCATTCTGCATGAAAAGACATATTGGTAGTTTATGTCACCAAGACGTCTTTAGTTTTAAAAACACGAATAGAGAGCACCTTTATCTTCACTACTTCTACACGTTTATTTATAGTCTACAACTGTTATATGGGTGTGACAACATTCAACCTTAGGTATACAACAAAAAGGAACAAGTAAAACATTATAGAAAGGCATTCTGTCTCTCTTTCTATAAAACTTTAAAGAGCACAGACATGGGTTACTTTTTTGTTGAAAACAAATCAAAACTCTAAAGCTTAAAAAAGGGTGCCGCTTTTTTTTTTTTTTTTTTTTTTTTTTTTTGGCTGGGAAAAGACATGTTTATGCAAGGAGATGAAGCAAGCCTTTTTTCCCCTTGTAAAAACGATTACGATAAATAAAAGTACAAAAGATTTTATTATTATAATAATAATGAATCAAGTCTCAATTTGCCTCTCTAAGCGATCAAGACGATCACGAAGTGTGTTCAACATGGTCTGGTATTCATGGGGACCAATATCATTCTGAGACCGAACGATAGTAGGCGGCGTTTGCAATTCATCTTGTTCTTGTCTCTTTTCAGACATGGCCACCAAGTCTTCTGCTACCGCACGTTCTTCTCTTGTCGCACTTGGCAATGGTGAAGGTAACGAATGGTTGGCTGATGATCTGGGTTCAAGGTGATTTGGTTGCTGTTGTTGTTGCTGTTGCTGTCGTTCCACTGTCTCACTCATGCGATGTTCAACAGCCTCAATCCGTCTGAGGAGTTCATCCACCTTTTTTTCAAACTGAGACACAAATTCCCATTGAGCTTCCTTGACTTGGTTTCGTACGAGACCCTCAATGGTCGTGGCAGACGCCTGGAGTGTCTGCATTAGTGATGATGAACGTCTGATCTGGTCGTCCAGGGTTGATTTCAACGTACGTGTCGTTTCTATGGTATCAAACAAATGCTCAAATGGTTGAAGGTATTGTTGACGCTGAAGGGCTGCAAATGAGCTTGTCGTGGGTGTCTTTGGAGGCAGCGGTACGTTCGCGGCTGATACAGCGATCGGTTCGAGGTTTCGTTGTGTGTTGTAATGCTTGGAATTGTAGGATGCACTATATTGCTGGTATGTCAGGTTTTCTCGGCTAGTAGGATGAGCCGAGTGAGGCGGTTGCTGTTGAGAGGGAACGATGGGAGGAATGGCAAATTCTTGTCTTCTCGGTGACGGCTGGTGGGCAAAAGCAGGCCTAGCTACCGTTGCGGATGCGGGAGCAGGTGCGATGGGTACATTGTGTTGAGTAGTATGAATTCCATTCGTTCGACCTATAATAAAATATGTCATTAGTATCTTTTTGTTGTTGTTGTTGTTGTATGTGTACCTAATCCTGATTTTTGATGATGAGCTTGTTGAAGAACGGCTTGACTGAAATTGGAATTGATAGGAGCCGAACGAATACCAGCCAGCTGTTCGTGATAAGAGGGGGCAAAGATGGTCAGATTCAAAGCATTCTTATGTTTGATCGATAGTCGTTTCTTATTGGACGAGTGCTGTTCAGCTTCTCCAGCAGGATATGAGTGTATCTTTCTTGCCAGCTGCCTTGTTGAAGAAGAAGCTACAGTTCTTTTATCGTCCGATTGTTGTCCAGGTGAAGTACCACTAATACGCTGTCGTTTGTTGGCTTGATCAATCATGCTATGAATAGATATGAGTCATGATACAAATATGTGATATAAATAAATACCTTTGACGTTTTAATTCATTTGAGCTCAACAGTACTTTATCAAGAGCCATAGCATTTCTTGTTTCTGGAATATTGCTAGTAGTAGTAGTAGTAGCTTGATGTATAGATGGAGGTGATTGTGGTTCTGCCTTTATCGCAATCTCTCCTTCACGTTCAATCACATCTTGGAAGTTTTCTAATGGCAACTGTACTGATTCCCAAATATGTTCTTCTTTTGGAGCTCTAGTGAAATCAGGAAATGTCTGTAGGATGGCATCGACTAGTCCCTTTTGATAGTCGTCAGGCTTAAATTTACAAAGTTCGGCCAACATGTAACGGTTATGTTTAAGAGCTAGTTCAGATAATACTTTTGTATTGAGATAAGTGTCTTCATGATCTCTATAACAGTTTTCATAATTTCCTTCTTTAAATGATATGGTAGGTAAATCAAATAATGGTACAATATCTGATAGTCGATAGAATAATGTATCCGTGTCTGGTAAACGAAAGAGAATCAATGGTTTCTTGTGTTTTGAATAAGTTCCCAATAGTTGACTTAATACTTTCATTTCTTTCTCTTTCTTTCTTTCTCTCCTCTTTCTCTCCCTTTTTTTTAAAAAAAAGAAAGAAAGAAAGAGAAAAAGGGAATATTTATTTTATTTAATTAAATTTTAATTTACTGCTATATACAATTCATATCTATTTAGTTCCCCTCTTCTCTCTCTCTTTCATTATATATATATATCTTCTCTCTTTCTTTATATCATTCATCTATATTTAACTACGCGCTTCAACTCCTTAAAGATATATAGACTATAGAGGGGAGGTGGGACATTGTTTAGCATGAGGAAAACGAACATATGCTCGTACAAATGTCGCTATTTAAATCTTTGTTTAAAGGGTCAACATCATAATCCCCCCTTGCAAAAATATATATTTATTTAAATGTTTACAATGAATATTTTCTCAAAACTTGGTCTTCTATTCTATCGACCGGCGCTCGTTTGCCCGTCCAAATCTCAAACTGAGCAATTCCTTGAGCAATCAAGATCTCGATACCTTCGACACACGACCAACCCTTTTGTTCAGCTTGTAAAAGTAGTTTTGTACGACGAGGCTTGTATGCCATATCACAGATAATACCCTTGATGCCTCCATAGAGATGTTCAGGTAGTTCAATACTCGAATCAGCAGGTACGGTCGAAATGATGACACCAGGACCAATCTTGGTCTCAAGCGACTCAATCACTTCAATCTCAATCTTGCCTTTGAAGGCTTGCTGGAGGTCATATGCCTTGGACACGGTTCGGTTCCAGAGATAGATCTTTTGAATACCCATCTGTTGCATTGTGTACAAAGCGGCTCGAGCGGTACCACCTGCACCAATGACAAGGCCCTGTTGAGGTGGGTGATCAGGATCCATCATGAGTGCTTGAATGCGATGCTTCATACCGAGGTAATCGGTGTTTTCACCCAGTAGCAGACGCTTCTTTTCGCCATTGACCGTCGTTTGACGAACATAGATCGTGTTGACTGCGCCAATCATCTTGGCATCTTCTGACACTTGATCGAGATACTTCATGATAGACACCTTGTGAGGAATCGTCACGGACGCCCCTCCAAAATGAGGGTCGTTCAAAATAGCCTCCTCTGCGTACTCTACCATGTGACACTCGAGCAGACCGTACGTGTAAGGAAGACCGAGTGTTTGGAAGCCCGTGTTGTGGAGGGTGGGTGACATGGAGTGTTGAATGGGCGTACCAATTAACCAGAATGACTTGGCAGGCAAGATACCGAGGAGATGACGCGCCTGGTTGATTTCTGCAAGCGAGAGTTGACCAGGCGCGGCCTTCTTGGGTAACGCCGGGTGTGTGACGGGAGTGAGGCAGTCGTTGAGAATACGTGACAATTGACCGGCGACTCCCATATTGATTGCAATCAAGTTTTTATCTTGTTTGGTCGCACGGAAAGCTTCGAGTTTAAAATTGTCTTGCATCGTCTCAGCTACACCTACCAATTTGACGATATCACCATACTTGGCGCCCAACTCGTACTTGGCTTCGATCGCGGCGCTGTCCCAGGGAGTGATTTTTTGAAGGTCGTGCCAGGAGGAAATGATACGGCTTTGACCCTTGGAAGCAACAAGAGATTCAATCTTGTTTGTGCTCCAGCACATTTCGACATCAATGTACTCACACCCCCAACGCTGACCCCAGCGAAGGAGTTCAAACATACCTTCTTCGTCATCATTAGGGAACGCACCTGCTTGGCCCTTGGAACGAACGGTAAAGATGACAGGAATTGAGACGGCTCGACGAAGAAGGGCAAGTTGCTCACCAACGTATTCTACTGGAGATAGTTCTTCCTTGTCATCAGGCTTCTGAAGGAGATCCACACGAAGTTCAACAGCATCCGCTCCCTCGCATACTTCCTTGAGCGTATCAGCACATGTTGCGAGGTTCTTGCTGGTAAGAGAAACAAAGGTCGTGGGTGACTCGATATTCGGAGAGATGTCTACATGATTCGTGTTACGTCCATAGATAAACCATAGGAACCGTTTGAGATCTTTTTTGATCGCTTCCCATTCAGGAGGATCAACAAAACCACGGTCGGTGAGACTGGCTGCATAGGCCACGAACTCGTAGTTGCATACTTCCTTGTACCACTGACGGCGACGACGCCAGACGGTCATCATGTCTTCACCAAACATGGGCCGCGTCTGGTCTCGGTTGAGGTAATTGACGACTTGAGCAAGATCACGAACAAGATGGAGTACCTTGCCACCGTTCGCATGGTGCTTCTTCAACACTTCACGACTCTCTGCGGTCTCGATGATCCCGCCTCCACAAGAGATGACATGCTGGCGAGCATAGGACGAATCCAGGAGTTGCTTGAGAATCTCTGTTTCCTTCAGACGGAACTGGTCCCACCCCCAAGTATTGATGAATTCGGTAATGGTCGTGTTGAGCGTCTGTTCAAAGTGTTGGTCCACATCAATAAAGTTAAAGCCAAGAGCCTTTGCTGCGTACTGACCAAGGGTTGTCTTGCCGGCGCCTCGCATGCCTACGATCACCAATGACTGACTTTGGTCAGTTTTACTAGTTGGCTTGTTCCTACCAAGTGTTGTCTTGTTGGCCAATCGAGCGCCAAGATCAATACCGTTTAAGCGAACACCCAACTTGCGTTCAAGATCGTCCCACCAGGTAGGCCAGGTCTTTTCGACACACTTCTTGTCTGTGATGATCGTACCATGAGGAACGACAGTAGAGAAGACAGAGAAACTCATGGCGATACGATGATCATCGTATGTGTGAACGCCTTCCTTGGGAGCCTTCAGGTCCTTGATGGGCTTGCCGTGGATTTGGATACCATCGGGTAACTCAGAGGCTTGAACGCCAAACTTGGTCAGTTCATGAACCATGGCAGCAATACGGTTGCACTCCTTGACACGCTGATTGGCAATGCCTGTGATACGCGTGATGTTTTCCGTCTTACCGTCACTAGAGGTCACAGCAGCCAGCACAGTGGCTGTCAAAAATGCATCTGTCATCGTCTCCATGTCGATCGAGGGCAAGGGTCGAAGTTGTCCGATAGGTGGACCTGTGACAGTTGTGGCTGTTTCGGTTTGGATGACAGTACAACCCATGGGTCGAAGCACATTGACAGCAAAACCGGCATCGCCTTGAAGGGAGTTAGATCCTATGCTGCTAACGGTACATGTCGTGCCGGTGATCGCGGCAATTGCAAGAGGGTATGTGGCTGAACTGGCGTCGGATTCGACAAGGTACGTGTCTGGATTTTGGTAAATGGCTTGCTTGATTCTATACGTGTTTTCGGGAAGACGTTCGACGGTAGCGCCAAATGATTCCATCATGGCTATTGTCATGTCAATATAGGGTTGAGAAATGACTTGGCCACCCACCAGCACAAGTTCGACGGGCTCCTTGGCATATGGAGCACAGAGTAAGATGGAAGAGACGTATTGAGATGAGATTGAGGCAGCAAGTTCGATGCGCCCACCTTTGAATCCACCGTTGGGAGTAACGGCAATAGGCAAGAAACCGTCCTTTTCGAGAGAGGTGATCTGGGCGTCATTGGCCTTTAAAGCATCCAGTAATGGCGCGATGGGCCTTTGCTTCATACGAGCGTTGCCTGTCAAAACAGCAGCCGTGTTCTTTGCGCCTTCGTTCGTAGGGATCATGGTCAAGACGGAGGTCAGGAAACGAGAGGCAGTACCAGCATTGCCCACATAGAGTTCTTTATCAGGAACGACCAGTTTGCCGCCGCCACCATGAACAACCAAGGTTTCACCATTATCTTCCCACTCAAATTCGGCAGCGTTCAAGCCCTTGAGGGCAGCCAACATGTACTGTGTATCGTCAGAGTGAAGCAGGTTCTTAATTCGAACTGTACCTTTACCCAAGGCGGCTATTAACAGAGCACGGTTTGAAATCGATTTGGAGCCAGGTGTCGTCAACGTCACTTCCTTCTTGGGTCCTGTAGCAGATTCTGTCACGGGCAGGACGAGTTGTTCGGGGGCGAGCACTTTATGGATATCGGCGTCAGCAATTACCGAAGCACGAGGCTCGAGTGTCTTGCCAATGGCTGAGAGCATCACAATACGCTTCTTATCGCCTTGATTCTTTTTATCAACTTTCATAATTTCCATGATGTCGTCTACATGACAGTGGAGGTTTCCGATTCTTTCCTTGACCTTTTTATCATCTAAGCTGATGGGCAATCCATAAGAGACAAAGCAACGGGCTAAACGTCCAACAGCGACTTGGTTCAAGTGTCCAAGGTTACGAGCTAATTCAGCTTCCTTTATGCATCCGATTGAGACACATTCACCGTGAAGCATCATGGGAGAGACAATGGCTTCAATACCATGGCCGATAGAGTGACCAAAGTTCAGCAGACCGCGAAGACCGCCTTCTCTCTCATCATTGGTGACTACAAATGCCTTGAAACGGACAGAAGCTAAGATCACGTCCATTAATAATGATTGTTGTGGAGTTCGCGTTTCTAATGTTTGGCCTATAATAAAAGGTATAAGTAAAAAATAAGGGACTGATTTGTGTCTTGAATATACCTTGATTAGCAATATCTGAGCTGTTGCTGTTGAGAACAGCATCACGAATTGCTTCTACACCATTTTCAAGTTTGCAGAAATCATCTTCATTAGAAATGGCAGCAGTCTATATACAAAAGGGCATTAGTGGTGAAAAAAGAGAACATTATTTTACTATTATTAACCTTGATAAGTTCTGCCATACCGTTAGAGAATTCTCGTTCAGGCAAGGTACGTAAGAAATCAATATCAATAAAGATACGCTTGGGCTGCCAAAAGGCACCGATCAAATTCTTTCCCGCGGGTACGTCAATTGCAGTCTTTCCACCGATCGAAGAGTCTACCATGGCCAATAAGGTCGTAGGGATCTGCACAAAGGGCACACCACGCATAAATGTGGCAGCCACGAATCCGATGAGATCACCAATGACACCACCGCCCA
Source organism: Rhizopus microsporus ATCC 52813 (assembly GCF_002708625.1). Classification (NCBI taxonomy): domain Eukaryota; kingdom Fungi; phylum Mucoromycota; class Mucoromycetes; order Mucorales; family Rhizopodaceae; genus Rhizopus; species Rhizopus microsporus. The sequence continues at coordinate 614,178 of NW_019671926.1, read as the reverse complement.
TTGCCAAGAAACAAGTATCTCGAGTGACCGCATTAGAAAGAAGCCAGTCTTCGATATCGGCCTTGATCTTACGAGACTTTGTCATTTCTCCAGGAGGAAGGGCGCGAGTGAAGAGACGAGGCGCTTGAAGTCCCTTGGATATAAATAACTCGTCACTCACGCTCTTGAATACTTGAACGTATTTATCAAGATAAATTGATGCGAGGTTACTGTCAGTAATAAGGACATAATTGGAAGCAGAAATGTTTGTGAGCACGTCACGTATGAGATACTCGGTTAGGTGGAAACCGACAATGATGGATTCTGATCCAAGAATAGGAACCTTTACGACGTCAGGTTCTTTTGATGTCATTTGAAAGAGAGAGTCAAAAGAATGGAAAGGAAGAAAGAAAGGGTGATATGAATGGAGATTAAATATTGGATTGGACAAATAATGACTCAGATGGGACCGTTAGATTGCCACCGAAGTCACAACAAATTCTATTGAGGAATTTTAGCAGCCTTTCTCTTCAAATGTCTATGACTTACCCATTAATGGTATCAAAGCTAATTTCTCAGCATTCTCTTTCATTTAGGAAGGATACAGTCTTGTTTATAAACCCAATGTTGGATTGACTGATTTTGGCACATAACTCAGGAAATGTCCCCTGAAAGAGCAGCGAGCATAGACCGGAATGGCCTGACGAGTGGAGAAAGGTCATCTCTCGGCTTGACGGCTTTTTTGTTTGACACCAACACATCGTCAGAATTTTGGCACAAGAAGGACTCTTTGATTTGTGTCTTGATTTCTTTGTCCTTTATCATCTTCCGATGAATGGGATTGTCTAGTTTGGAGAAGCAGTAAATGCAGGTTCGAGATATGTTCTCATTTGTGATGCACACATTGACGTTCATTCCATGTAATTCTTGCTTCCATTTTCCACCATATCGTCTGAATCCTTTTGTTTTTGAGCCTACTCTCGTGTTTCTATCTCCTGTGAACATGACAGGACATAGTCTGCTTTTACCTTTTACTAAATAGTTTATATAATATTTAGTATTCATCAATCGTATACTACTGTGCTTTTTACCCTTCTTGCCTATCAAACACGTTCTTTCTTTCGCACACAAGCGTCTTCGAAAGCGGCTGTTTTGCACTTCATACGCCCTTTTCAGTTGAGCCCTCTTCTTCGAATTATAAAAATTTCTTGGAGCTAAACGGTTACTGACATATTGCTGGTGTATTTCTAGTGCTTGTTCAACCCTTGTTGAAGTCCTTAAGTCTAAATTTGAAAGATTATTTTCAGTGTCTTGTATTGTTTGGCCTTGTGATGATTTTTTTGCTTTTTGGAGCTTTCTTCGGACATTATAGTATCCAGAGCCAACATCAGCATCGCTTGCTTTAATTATCATAGAAGATGGTATCTGAAGCAATGATTTGACCCTGGATTCGTTGCTGCTATATTTGCTCATTATTTTCTGAGCTTCTCCTTTGCACCCATTGGTATTCTCCAATGCTTTGTACTTGAATCGTTTCAATGTGAGCTGATCAGTGCTTGTCATAGTCTTCAGGCCATTGTCTGTGACAGAAAAAAATAAATCCTTCAGAAGGATTAACCTGTGGACTTGGTCGACAAACTTCCAATTTGGCAATCCCATGGTCATATTTCTGCACAACATGCCACTGAGTGTTACTGCTTTGGGAGGCAGTGGCTGTTTTGTGGGTGATTGCAGGCTTGAACTTCATCGCTACCCTTTTAAAATGCAACCGTTGTCTTTTCAACTTCAGTTTATCTCTTACTGCTTGCACAGACAAGAACGGCTGATTTCGTTCATCTTTGACTTGTTGGATGGAGTTGTATAAGTAAACCTTTTCTTCAAGGCTGCTGTTTCTCCATTTGGCCATCAAGTCTTTGATATCCTTGAAGAAGTCCCTGTTATTGTTGTTCTTCAATACATCTTTAAGCAATTTTTCTCCCTGAATGGTTTCAGCTTACAAGCCTTGAATTTTTTGCCCAAGAGTCTCCTTTGGCTTTTTGGATTCCTCTTTCACAGTCAGATGATTTGTCAATTCATATGAGGCAGGACCTTTCTTCTTGCCTAAGTCACCCTCAGAAACCTTTGTCCCAAGCAAGAGGGCAGCCTTGATTCCAGGGAACAGTGTTATATTTTGAGCAAACTTTAGGCCATTGGGCTTGCACACCATTGCTATAACACTCATGTCAAACAATGAATTAAAGACGGCATCTTTGTGTTGGCGTGCTTCTTTAACTGATTCTATGAGATAGCTATCGTAGCTGAAGATTGCCAGTGCACAAGGAACTCTGGTCAATTTTTGATATAACGATGGTTCATCTACTCTGAGAGCATGCAGTGAAGAAGCAGATGGCTGGGGGCAAAGCTTTATGTAAAACTTATTGTTGCCAGCATACAAAAGGCCGCCATTTGCTAGGATGCAAAATGATAATTGATGAGCTATGATAAGTCGTTCCTTCTTCTTTGGGATATATAGTTTTAATGCATTCAAAATAAACAGGTAAGGAGGCGCTTCTTTTTCTTCAATGTCAGAACCTTCCTTTTTCAAGTCATCAATACTAAACGCATCTTTTCTGTCATCGAGAAGTAGGCTCTTTAGAGCAAATTTTAAACAGCATAATCTTCTTCTTTATTAAGCCTGTGGTGTTATCTGTGATTAACTCTTCTTCCGTATCACCCTCGTCAACCTTTTCGCTGGCAAGTTAACTTTCTCCTGCAACAATGCTCTCAGTTCTTGCTATATTGCTCTTTTCGACTTTCCTAGCCTCTGAAGCAAAAATGTTACATTGTCAATATATTGTAGCACGAAAACAAGGTAGTTTACCAAAACAGCCATTTTATATCCATCAATCGTTCTTTGGCACGTATCGGCTTTAGCTTTCCATTTGTGAGCTTCAGGCTTTCTTTTTATTTTCTTGACCAATAAGATCGCCTGAAAATTTTTCTCATTTTAATGAAAAAAGACTTTCACTGACAGCTTTTTTTTTTTTTTTTGATACACATATAAAACCATGAGCGGATTAGTTGCTGCAGAAAAAATAGACAACCATTTAGATGACTTATTTAAGCACTCTGTAAATATACACTTATATGCACAAAAGCCATGGTTAACACTTTTAGTAGGCTGGTAAAAGCGAGATCGCCGTAAAGCCTATATTACCACAAGATCTACTGGCAAAAGCAGAGAAAAAGAGAAAAAATCAAGAAAAGAAGGAAGGAAATAGAGCGTTTATAGGATTTCAAAAGGCAAAAGAATTACTAGCACAAAAGGTATTGAAATAAAGTTCAAGCATAAGTGAGAGTGCTTACACTATAGATAGAGAAAAGCAGAACAAGCAACAGTAGAAGAAGAAGGACCAGAAAAGAAAAAGAAAAAGGTCCTGACAGAAGAAGAAAAGTTAGAAAAGGAAGAACGAACAGTGTTTATAGGCAACCTGTCAGTTGCTTGTGTTGAGAAGGTAATTGACACCTAAATGCATATACACAGCTGTATTCACCACCAGTTTTCATATACAGGAAGGATATAGACAGCTCAAGTCAAAATTTAAAGAATTTGGTAAAATCGAATCCATTCGTTTCCGATCCGTTGCATTTTCACAACCCATGAACCGTAAAGCAGCCTTTCTTGCTCGTAAACTTCATTCAGATCGCGATGTCTTAAACGCTTACATTGTCTATGAAAAGAAGGAATCAGTTGACAAGGCTGTTGAGTTGAATGGTACTGTATTTATGGAAAAACATTTACGTGTTGATGCCGCAACAAAGAGTAGACAGCATGATCGTAAACGATCTGTGTTTCTTGGTGGATTACCTTTTGATATTGAAGAAGAAGAACTGTGGGAGTTCTTTAAAGAGTGTGGCGATATCGAATTTGTACGTACCATTCGTGATCCTAAAACGAATGTAGGCAAAGGGTTTGGTTATGTGCAATTCAAAGATCGTGATAGCGTTGAAGCCGCATTGAATTTGGAGAAAAAGATTCGTGATAAGGTCAAGATTCGTATCCAACGTTGTAAGGTTTCCGTATCCGAGGGAGGTATACCTGAAAAGAAACCAAAAAAGAAAGGAAAGAAACCTGTCAAGGCATCTGGTAAGGCTGGTAAACCTTTACCTAATCCAAAGCGTCATGAAGGTACTCGTGCTACCAAGGATAGCGGTAATAAATTCAAATTAATCAAGACAAGTAAAAAGAGACAAGGAAAGAAAAAATAAATAAAGAGATTTCTTTAAACAATAGCTCGTTTCTTTTTTATTATTTATCTTTATATGAAGCTACACTTGATGATTCAGGCGGAGTACCAAAGATAACCAGACTGGCACTGGAATTGTTCAATCTCTTTTTTATTCTCTTTTCTATCAAACTCAATGCCCGCAGCACGCAAAAGAAAGGCTGTCAACTATGATCAAGAAGCATCAGACAGTGACTTTGTTGAACAAGATACCTCAAAAAGGCATAAAAAGTCAAAGAGAGAGCTGACGCCCGACACTGACGAAGCAGATCTCCAAGACAGCGATCATGAACTTATCTCTCTTCATTCATTCAACCCTGCCAAAATAAAGATACCACAACCCAAAGGAGGACCATTTGCTGATGCATTATCACCAGACACTCTCATGTTCCTCGCAGAACTTGCCGAAAACAACGATCGTGACTTTATGAGAGTCAAAGCCAAAGAATGGGATAAGGCCAAGAGGGACTTTATTGACTTTGTGGGCCTCTTGATGAAGGAGATCCACCAGGTCGATCCTTCGGTCAGAATGGAAAATGCAGTCAAGGCAGTTTATAGACAGCATCGGGATTTGCGTTTCACAAATGACAAGCGACCTTACAAGTCCAACCTGTCTGCCTCATTCTCTCGAACAGGCCGCAAATTTTTGGACGCAGGGTACCATTTATCTGTCAAGCCGGGCAATCAAACTTTCTTTGCAGCAGGTCTGTGGCAGCCAAACAAGAACATGCTGGCAAATTTACGATCGAGTATCATTCGTAACGCTAGCCTATTACGTGAAGCACTCTCGACAGAGGCAATCAAAGACGTATTTGATGGAGCGACGGTAACAGAGATTCTAAGTGATGAAGATAAATTAAAAATAGCACCGGCAAATGTTGCAAAGGATCATCCTGAAATCGATTTACTGAGATACAAGAGTTTTGTCGTAGTCAAGAACTTTACAGATCAAGAAGTGATCTCTGAAGGCTTTGTAGAAAAAGTAATGGACGTTGCAGAAGCACTTGTTCCTTTTGTGACAGTTCTTAATTCTTGGGTATAAAACAAACTCATTGCAATGTATATAAATCATTTTTTTTTTTTTAAAAAAAAGACTTTTTTATTTGCTATCTCTTTTTCTTTTGGTACCAGCATTAACAGGAGTAGTAGTTTCTTCCTCTTCTTCTTCTACTAAAAAGTTTTTAAGTCCTGCCAAATAGCTCACTAATCCTTTCTCTTCTTCATCTGTGGCATATGGACGCTCGCCTGCCCCGTGAATTGTACATGTCATAGGATCCGACTTGACTTCATCGTCATTAGGACTACTCTCGTCACGGTATACTTCAACTTCCCAACCACCATCTTTTTCTTGACCTACTTTCCAGATTTGATAGCCATAGCCGCAGTCTTCTTCCAAGAATTGACGACGCTTTTCAGAAAACTGAACTTCATGTGTATTATTGGTAACCAGTGTATAGAATCTAGAATAAAAGCCCTTTTCGTTTCTTTTCTTTGCACGGAGAACACGGCCTAGACGCTGAGCTTCCTGACGACGAGAGCCAAAATGGGAAGAGACCTGAATGAGAACTGTTGCTGCGGGTAAATCGAGAGAGGTATCACCAATACGTGAGAGAAACAAGGTGTTGATTTGTTTAGACTTGAGTGTTCTAAGGGCAGCAAGTTGGTTCCATGTAAGCTTTTCGTCTGTTTTGGGTACTTCTATTTGAAATCTAGCCAAGAGTTGACGAGCATCGTCTGCAGGAGTGCCACCATAGATGAGAGGTCTACCAATTTTTTCAGCGTAGAGTTTAAGAGCATCAATATGGTCGCAGTACACAAGCACTTTATCTCCTTTAGCTTCATGATATTGAATCAAACGTTGGCAGATTTGCATCTTTTTGGGATTAAGAATGGCTAACAAGCTCTTTAAATGATGCGCCTGGCCCAAGAGATTGTTACCCATCTGAACAGAATCGTAAGCGCTCTGAGTAATAGGGTTCATATCAGACTCGACTTGAGTACAGATGACTTTAGCAATATAACCTTTATCAGCAAGTTCTTTCCATTTGGCGTGATATAAAGTCGGTCCGACCAGAGTATCCAGATCACCAATCTTTTCATCTTCACGCAGCATAGTAGCTGTGAGACCCAGTCTGACCTTGGTCTTAATCTTTGAAATTGCCTTTGAATAATTGTTCGCAGGCACACAGTGAACCTCATCAAGAATGACAAGCCCCCACTCAGTTTTGTCAATAAAGGTACTCATTCGTTTGGAATCAGCTGTTCGATTTTTACTGTCGACAAGCATGGTATAAGTCGTAAACAAGACACCTGTGGGACCATTATAAGGCCATTTTTTAGCACCAGCAAACATACCGGTCTTTGAGGCCATCAAAGTTGTAAATCTTAAGAATTCTTTAGAAAACTGTTCGGCAGCAATAATAGTGGAACAGACAACGAGCACAGGCTTCTTAATCGCAGTGGCTACCAGGATAGACGTCAAGGTCTTTCCTGCACCACAAGGCAATACAATGATACCAGAGTGAGCAACATGGTCTTGTTTGTTTTCGCTCGATCTGTCAATGATGGCATCGACCGCTTCTTGCTGGTAAGGACGTATTTCAATGTCAGGTTTAAGATCCATGTCAAGAATGGGACCGGTTTTGTCTGCTTCGAATTTATAATCTGCTAATGCTGCTTTGGGTCTTGGTGCTGTTGTCACTTTTTTTGTGATGACGGCAGGTGCCTCAGCTGGATCTTTTTCAATTGCAGCTTGTTCTATAGTTTCTATTCTAGTTGCTTCCTCATTTTGCTTTTTTCTTTCTTGAACAAAGGCAAGTAGATCGGATATTCTCCTTTGTCGATCGTTGTCAATTGTTGATAATACCATGATTGTGATTTATATGCAAATAATAAGAAGCTCTAATGAAAGTAAGAAAAAAAGGTGATAAATACTCTAAAAAAAAGAAAAAGAAGGGGGACGTGATATAAAAGCTCTCTCTGTGTATGTGTGTGGCGCAACCAACTCTCTGGAAGTTGTCACAGTTCAATCTCAGTGTTTCTGTTTGCAGAAACTACGATTAACCAATGAAATAGCTACTCCATTAAAATATACTTGATGAACGATGTTCAATGATTACATTAGGTTCCTTTTTCTTTCTTTTTAGTAAGCATAAAGTAAATATAAAAGAAGTATCTTGCATAGAAAGAAGACTCTTTGAGTTTAGAAGAATAACAACAGCGCTTTTTTATTGTTGCACACACACTATTTCATATGTGATTCCCAGCCTTTGCTTCTTCCTTTTTAAAACTGATTTTTTTTCCTAGTCAATTCTCATTGTTTTCTTTTTCTTAATCATGGTTCGTCTATACCAACTAGTCGCTTTCTGTATATTCTTTCATCAGTGTGCAGCACAATTAGGAGCAGAGATATTTTATCCTGAAAACAATGCTACAATCACTCCTGGAGAGAAAATTAATACACAATTTAGATACAATAATATGGGATCAGGTCAATATACATTAGATATAAACCTTTGGAAGGATAGTGGAGCAAGAGAATTGGCTTATAACGTGGCAAAGGGGGTCTCTCTTCCCGAAGGAAATATATCAGGCACTCATAATGACTTTTCTATGAATGGAACTTACAGCTGGACTGTGCCTCATGGTTTAGATGAATTGGTATACTTGACAGTACATGCTAATGTCAGTCTTCAGGGATCAGTTCTTACCATGCGATCAGGTTTTGTTATGCTTCATGTCAACAGCGCTCTTTCTCATCTACCGATGCCTTCATGGATGCTCCTGATACTTACTATTTTTATTCTTACCATTCTTTAAAGTCTCCTTTTTTTGCCACTTAATAAAATAAAGGGTGCGTCAAGTAATTTATTTGGGATCAGCATATTGTTATGCACATGCAGTAGAGATCAGCTCTCTCCTTCTTTCTCTTATTTTTTAGGCGCGCTTTCATATCATTTTAGTTTATAACTCTCTCCATGTGAAAAATGGGAAAAAAGGAGGTGTGTTGTATATATTTGGAAATAAAAGTGATGCCAAGATACAAAAGGGTAACTAAAAACGATGTCACACCGACCCAAACAGCAACTGGTTGTCTTGCCCCTTAAAGATGTGTCCGCTGCCTCTTTTAATAACTTTTCAATGTCACACTTTCATAAAAAAAAATAGCGCCCTTTTTTTATTTTATTTTTTTTTTATTTTTTTTTCATTTCTTTCTCCCCTTTTTGAATCAAAATCATGGCAAAGAAGAACGGTGGCAACAAGAAAAAGAACGCCCGTAAGAACAATAAGAAGACGACACCTACTCAATCTACAACACCTTCTGTGACTGGATCCAATAGCTCATCTACTGAGAAGCTGCCTTTAGAACAAAACAACGCGATTGATTCAAAAGTTACTCCTCAAATTGAAGAGCCCAAGGTCAACACAGAGCCAATTGATTCCGAAAAGGTCAAGTCTGATGACCCCAAGGAAGAAATCTTGGGACAAGAAGAGACTAAGCCTTTGGAGGAAAATATGGGTAACAATCAGGAAAACGAATCTAAATCTCAAAAGGTCGTACCAGAGGAACCACAACTCGAGACTAAGGCTACACAGCCCATCGTACAGAATACTGATGAAACGAACGTAGCCGAAACAGTTCCTGCACCTGAAACAAAGACTGTTGTGGCTGAGGAAAGCAAGCCTACTGAAGTTAAAGAGGAAGTAGCCAAGCCTATTGAAGACAAGTCTGAGCAAGTAAAGACGGAAGACGTAGCTGAATCTAAAGTTGAGGAAGCCAAGGCTGAAGAAACTGTCCGATCTAACAATGAAGCCAAGATTGAAGAAATAAAGGTACAAGATACTCCTAAGTCTGAAGAGACTCAAGTTGAGCAATTGAAGGTGGAAGAAATCAAGTCTGAACAAGCTGAGGCTAAAGAAATCAAGTCCGAAGAAATCAAGTCTGAAGAAGTCAAATCTGAAGAAGTCAAATCTGAAGAAGTCAAATCCGAAGAGGTCAAGGCTGAAGAGGTCCAGATTGAAGTAATCAAGACTGAAGAAACCAAGACTGAAGAAACCATTAAAGAGTCAAAGACCGAGGTTACAAAAGCAGAGGTTGAAGGAGCCAATACTTCTGCAAAAGAGGAAGAGAAGCAACCTCCTGTCAAGGAAAACAAAGACAATGAAGCTATCCCTGCTTCTGAAGAGAACAAGGAGCAGCTGGAATTACCAAAAGAAGAAAACACGATCGAGACCGCTGTAACGAGTGACCAATCTCAAATGAGTAATGAACAAACTAAAGTCACTAAAAGCGAGTCTTCTATCAAGGAGTCTCACAGTATCCTGACAGAAGGAGCAAGCTCTACTATCAAATCATCAACAACCACTGCTAATGAATCAAACAAGTCATTCATCAAGAGAAGTAAAAGTGTCATTGGAACACTTGGCGGTTCCCAGAAGAATGTGACAAAAAGAAAATCACAACTTTTGGGATTGTTCAAGCGTAATGAAAAGGTAATTATACATAATAAAGGGATATGCATGAATATTAACCATTAATAAATAGGACAACATGAATACACCTCCTATGCCTAGCTTACCTGCAACAATTGAAGAAGTATCTGAAAAGAAAGAGATCAAGCCAGAAAAGAAGGTGAAATCACGTAAATCATGGATGTTCTGGAAATCATCCGTGACTACTATTAAGCAATAATCATTAATACTTTGTACACTTTTTTTTTTCTTTTTTACGCATATTAATTTCTTAAATATTAAAAGGCGGTTAATAAATACACATCATTCGCTTTTGTTAATCATGAACACGTATTTCAAAAGTGAATGAAAATGTGCTTCATTAAGGAAATGACACAATGCAAATAGACACTCCCTTCAAGTTATAAAGTTGCATTTAGCACAAAAAAAAAAAGAAAAGGGATGAGTCTGTGATCAAATTACGGTCACAAATATTACTTTTTTTTTTCGAGTGTTATTTTCATGGTCCTTTTTTTCTTAAAATGACATTGCAATCTCACTGTCTGTTGACTTCCATCATAAAGAGACCTATTTTGGTTCATAATATTTCCCAAATAAAGCATGCAGTGAAGCCTCTGCACGTTAATTTTGGATTATCCAAGACATCCTCTATCAGGTTAACAAGGTAGCCTCCCTCTTTTTTTTTTTTTTTGTGGAAACCCCCTCAAGACTTATTCTTTTATAGACTCGATACCTTTGTACCCCTTCAGCGTACATTTATTTCAATTAAGCATAATTATAATTTACGTAGAGAGGAAGAGAAAAGGAAAGAAAAAAAGCTTACATTTCCTACAGGCATAAAAAAAGTAAGGAGAGAAAAGAGGAGGGGGCAAAAGGGCTTATTATGTTTATCAAATAAATAGGAGCTTCGAGAGAACATTTACACCATTCCCAATTTGTTAACGTTTGGCAGGTTGTTAGCAGCACCCTATATTGGTTATTTAATACTCGAACGCGATTATAATATGGCCTTGGGATTGTTTGCCCTGGCAGGGTTCACCGATATGGTAACACAACCCATCATTTATTTCTATGGCAACTAACTTTAATAAGCTGGATGGTTATATTGCTAGGAAATACAACATGCGGACGCTTTTAGGGACCATTATTGATCCAGCAGCTGATAAAGCACTCATGACGGTGATGACAGTGACATTGACTATGGAAGGAGTTATACCATGTATAGGAATAATTCGCAGGTTGTGCTCATGAAGTGATTTTAACGTCATACGATAGTGCCACTTGCAACGGTTATACTAGGAAGAGACCTTGGATTGGTGATATCAGCATTTTACTATAGATACATCTCTTTGCCTGAGCCAGTAAGAAAATAAAAAAAGATAAAGCAAAGATAATGGAGATTGATCTATTTACTCTCCTTAAAATAGAAAACAATTGCACGTTATTTTGATGGATCTATTCCTTCAGCAGAAGTGAAACCAACACAAATTAGTAAAGTCAATACAGCACTACAGTTACTTTTAATGGGATGTTCTTTGACTACTGTAACAGTGAATATACCTTCAGCTGAAGCAATGACTGCATTACAGTAAGTAATATATCCTTAAATTACAAAACAAAGGGTTGATTGTGTATAAATAGATGGATCGTTGGAGGCACGACTATCTGGTCAGGGGCAAGCTATCTATTCTCAAAAGATGCTGTTCGAATACTGAAAAAATAGAAGAAAAAAGTTTTTTTTTTTTTTTTTTTTTTTGGTAACATTTTTAAGCAGGGAGCCATTTCTCTTTCCTTTCTTTCTTTCTTTCTTTTGTTTTATAAACTGTCTAAACACATCCTTCTCCCTCATTTTTCACTCTTTTTTATAAGTAATGAATCTTGATCATTTACAAATTGGTAACTGAAAATTTATTATATTCAAAAAAAAAAAAATAATTATATTAATAAACAATAGCTTTATGTTTATTCACAAATGACAATAATCAAGTCTTGAAAATATCAGAAACTCAAGTCATTTTACCTTCAATTACCAATACTCCTATTTATTCCTATGATCATGTCCTTGACTTTAATCAACTATCAGACTATTTTGACAAAATACCCCACCATTTACTAAAAGGTTTAATATTATTATCCTTTTTTAAATAATTTCTATTAATACACATGTGTCATTTTAGGCAAAGATGCAAATATCGTTATTTTTGTAAGTCCAAATATATATCAATCGTGTTACACACTCATCATAATTTTTATAAACAACAGGATCCTTCCCTTAATAGAAATAGCCTATTGGATACTAGACTGATATTATCATTGGCACCTATATTTTCTTGCACAGATAATCAAATTTATATCAAATTCACTGAATCATTAAGGGATGATACCCCATTTAATCTATTACCCCATGAAAAAGACACAATGCAGATAACCAGCATAAATGACATGCTAAGGTTAGATCAACAATTATATACTTCACATTTTTTATTAAACAATGGTTTAGATATTATAAACTTGGATTAAGTCATCATGATCCATCCACCACTTCATCATTTACCATCTTCATCCATCAAAAAACCCACTCATCTCAGTTCACAATCACAGACACCTCTGGGCAGGATCCAGAACATATAAGCAGCCTATTGAACATCAACACAAATGTGACTCTTTTGACATCCATCAGTCAAGCCGATGACCTAGACCTCGTTCGACGAGCGCTCGACATCACGTCAAGTTTCTGTCAAAAAAGGGATGGCGCACCCTCATCTGAGAGCGAGGCTTATTTACGCCAGACGATTCTAAAAATGAGTTCAGAACTAAACTCACTCCGCTCCTACAACCGAGGCTCCATGCAGTCTGTCTCCTCAGACCAAGACCACAAGGCACGCTCGACCTTTTCGTCTATCTCCAACTTTACCCATCTGACCGTACCGGAAGCCGATGAGGACAAGGTACTGTTATCCGATCTCAACCGTCAAATTGAAGAACTTCAGAACCAGGTGACCGTCACCAGGGACCGTAACATGCATGTGGAGCATGAACTGCAGCATATGATATCCACACGTCAACAATATGTTGACCTTGCCGATCACTTACTCACTATACAAGCAAAACAGGATCAGCTAATTGATTTTCTAGAGACCAAGCTTCAGGAAACAGAGACCCTTTATGAAAACACGTACTGTGCCAATCAGCGGCTAGAGGACGGTCTAAAGAACATCATTCGCGACCTAGATCATCTCAGCCTCGACAGACATCAGCTCGGACAGATGTTTAGCGTAGTAGAAAATCTCATCTTTAAGCAAGATCAAGACAGCGCAAGGGCCCTGGAGGCATTGGGTTATTTTAGATCAGAGTTTGAGAGACAAGAAAAGGAGCTTTCACAAAAGAATAGCGAGATTGAACGCTTGATGTACGACAAAGACGATCCTCTCGATCAACAAAGGACGACAGCGCTTGAGAACCGTATCAAGGAACTAGAGGAACAAGTCGAGCATGTTCGTTCCCAACGGGACAGATTTTATTCTCAGCTTCAGGAACATCTCCAGGAATCAGAAAAGACGCACCATACATTGGCCTTACAGACAGCAAGGAGCAATTCGCTTGAGAAACGTGTCGCTGAATTACAAGCAGATCTTGATTCCTGTCGCGCGATGATCAAACAGCACGATGCGTCCGGACTGATCCATAAGCTCGAACTTGAATTGTCTGCACTCAAGCATCAAAAACAGATTGACGAAAAGGACTTTGAAATCAGCTATGAGAATGCTCTGAATGAGTCCAAGTCAATGAAACAGGTGGTGGACCAGCAAGCCAAGACGATCGAATGCTTAAAGACAAGTATTCAGTCACTCCATTGTCAGTTGAACACCAACAAGGGTGTGCCCGACAGACCACTGTCAGAACCAGTGATCATAGACAGACCGATTCGAGTAAGACGTAATAGCGACAGCAGTAGCATTATATCAGCATATGGTCATTATAACCACTTTGAGACGCAAGAGGAATGTATGCGCTGGATACAAGAAAACATTGACGACGCCGATAAAGAAGAGGTCATGAAACGACTCTTGCTCGAAAACTCAAACCTGAAATCGACACTCGCAGGCTTCGAATCACAAATGACGAGCCAGCGTGATGACTTTACCGAACAAATTCGTGCACTCGAAAACGATATTGTGAAATTAACGCTTGTCAAGAAACAACTTGAGAGGGATCTTCATCGAGTCAGTCAAGGCAGTCATGGGTCGATGGAGAGTCGAGCAAGTCATAAGATGCAGAGCATAACCTCTATCTCATCCCATAAAAGCAGAATAAGGGATTCAGATACGCCAAAGCAACTTCGACAGTCCAATACGGTCATACCACCTCCTCCAAGCGAACCGCCTAGTGAACCCATCCCTCCATTACCTCAAGAAAATGACAATGACACACCGGTCAAGAAACAGACCTTTGCGAGAGATGACAGTCTACATCATCTCGAACTAAAGGTTCATCAGCAACAGCAGGAAATAGAAGCCTTGATGGAACAGCAAATGTGTTCCAAACAAAAACTAAAGGATACACAGCAAGAGCTTGAGATGGAAAAGAAATTGAAGCAAAAAGCAGAAAGGGCACATGAGATCTTGGAAAAACGAATGCAAGATTTAATGAATAAAAAAAACAAGTTTCTCTGCTTTTAATAAACTACAAGCATTTTTTACGTCAACCTTCCTCGTTTCTGTAGAAAATTAACTAAAGTGTAACGAGGAAGTGCTCATTTTTTGATCTTCATTATGGTTTGGCGCGCTAAGCTTTGAACAATGCTCTTGCTGCTACAGGATATTTTTTTCACAATGTGAGCCTGTTATACGGTTAAACAGTTTTATTTATAGTTAAAGCCTCAAGTGGACGCACGATAATAATAATATATCTTCTTTGCCCGAGGCAGGTCAAAAGAGAATAAAGAATTGGTAACTAATAAACCCTTATGGGATCAAGGGTAAAAAATTTATGGAAGAAATGATGTTGGACCAAGTGTAAGATACACTAGTGAGGGAAAGGAAGAAGCCAATCGAGGAGCTTTTGCCCGAGGTGAGAGGGTGGGGAAGGCAGACACTTTTAATGATGGAGGTAGTCAAGTTCGTGAAGAAGAGCGCATATAGCTGGCCAACGAATGGACCATGGGAGAGCGGCTGTGAGCCTGTTATACAGTATTTCCAAAAATTACTGACACTGATGCCAAGAGTAAAATTCGCGCTTGTAAGATTCTAATGTCACGTTAACCGTTGGTTGATTTCGCTTGCTGATAAATTAAATGTCGTATATGTAGAAGCTTTATCGTACAAAATATGAGTATATTAAGCATGAAAGCATCATCAGCTCTCTGCTTTCTTCTTTTTTTACTCTCTTTCTCATTAAATCCAAGTATTACAAAATGAGCTTTCAAATTTTCTATGAAGATGGGCATGATAATGTAGTTGGTGAATACGGTAGACCTGAGCCTATGGAGTACATTATTGATGAAGAGCGGTATACATTAGAAACAGTTAGATTACACACCCAATATTTGCATAATAAGCCTCAGGAGAATAATTTCGACGTAAGCTCTATGGTGGATGAAGATGCAAAAGATGACCCAGATGTTTGCATGAAGGAGGCGTCGAGTAAGCGAGCGTACACACTCTATACGGATCAAGGCAAAGTTAGATTCTTTAAACTGATGTTTAAGAAAGTTATGAGTGCTTCAGCTGCTGCAAAACAATTAGGTATTCATGTTCGCACAGCTCAAAGATAGGCTCAAATGTGCAAAACAGATCCTGATAATATTTTTATAAAGCATAAGAAAACCGGTCGCTCGCGTATACTTCAAGAACACAAGCAGGTGATCTTGGAGTACATAGATGAGAATCCTTTAGCCGCCTTGGAGCAAGTAATGGAGCGACTACTTTAAAAGCTTCAGGATTTCAAGGTCTCTAAAAGCACTGTCTACAATTTTGTAAGAACTGAATGTAACTTGTCATTCAAAATATCCTGGGAATTCGATGGTCTAATGCTGTTGATAAACTGGACTATTGACGCCGAATTGTCAACCTTGATTCAAAAGCCCTCACACCGCAAGAAGGTGGACAGCTTGATTCTGTGGCACTATTCAAACTGATGGTGTTGATGTCACGGTTCTCAAGAAGAGATTCGACAGGCAAACAAGATACACGGCAAGGTTCACAGTGGAGTATGAAGCTACCTCCTACATCACCAATCTAACTCGTCGAAGTCATCAAAAGATTTCTGGTCGATGCATCGCTGTGGGCCCAGGAAAAAGAGATATGTTGTATCCTGTACACGAAAACTCTACATCAGAGCAACCAGTGCAATTTCGGTACGCTAAATAACAGCAAGGTAAGCCGTGGAAAACTAAAAAGTACCGTCGAATCTTGCAAGATCTCAAAGTCCAGAATCCTGATGTCGCTCAAGCTGAGCAAACCCTTTCTCAACAGCCAAGCAGCACCGTATCCGTAGAAGACTCTGGCCGCTTCCTTCAAGCCAGACCTGAACAGTTTGCCGCTCTCAGTCGATTCTATGGACATACCATCACAAACCATGATAATGGATACCCCCTCTTTCGCAAGATCCGTCTTTCAGCGTACGTCAACAAACAACGTGCCGACCAAAAGCTTACTCAAGGCTTACACGCCAAGTTTGGAGAAGACACCGTGTTTGTGATGGGAAACTGGTCCGCTCCCCATACTAGGTATCATGAGCCCATCCGTGGCCTTGGTTTCTGAAGACTCCTCAAGAGACATGGGTTCCAAGTCTATCTTATAGACGAGTACAAGACCAGTAGGTGCTGTCCAACATGCCACAACGAAAGCCTTCACACGTTCCGTCGTGTTCCAAATCCACGACCGTATCAACGAGAGCGATACTCTACGGTTGTCTGTCATGGTCTTTTAAGGTAATAATACATTAACCACTTGAATGACTTTATACTGATTGAACATTGCTTGGAGATGCACCAATCTATATTGTAAACTCGCCATGGCAGCACCAGATAGATATCATTTATGGAACAGGGATGTTGCTGCTTGCCTTAACTACATGCACATCCTTCGTAGGCTTCGACGTAATGACATGGTTCCTCATAAGCTTCGCCGGGTTGCTGTTGCTCCTGCAAGACGTTGAAGAAGAGTGGACGACCAGGGGCAACCAAGAACTAGAACACGCTTAGATGATGATTCTCCGTCCTAGTTATCGCTAGGACATATCTAGATGCTTTCGGAGTAAATTGTATACATATAATAATTTTCTTACATAACTAACTGTATAGTTCTTTATATTCTTTCCTTGGTACTTATTACTCTCATTTGTATGTCGTCTCCTTTTGTACGCATTTTATTTTTAACCTTTGCGTAGATACTTTTTTTTAGTATGCAATAGATGTCATAATTTTATCCTCTTTCTGAAATTTATTTTTAATAAAACAGTACACTTATATGTATCCTTGTTTTCTTTACTCTATGACGCCAAAGAAAAGAGATCTGTTTGTACATTGAATAACACCATCGGCTACCTTTGGAATAACGAGAAGCACTTGTCAGCTTTACAACGGCCATAGTAATAGCGTTCGAAAAAAAAAAGGAACTTTTTCATACTAATAATATATTTATGCGTAAACAGAAAATAAAGAGGGCATTCATACTTTATGTGCAAGCAGTTATGATTTTTTTACATTTTTGATTTTAATGTAGTGGGATAATTAGTGAGAGGGTAAGGCCTTCTTTTGAGCATCATTGAACTTTCTAACGACTAATTTGCATTCTGTTTCCTTGCAAAGGTCAGGTAATGCGTATTTACTATCTCCCATTCTCTCAAAGAACACAAGACCAGCGCCTCGCTCAACTGCGTCCAAAGGCACCTTGAAAGCTTCCAATGGCGTGTTGTCTGGAATAGGTGCGTTGGGTAACACGAAAGCGCCGACACTGTATCGACCGTTCTTGTGGGTCATGATGACCTTATAAAAGTGTGTAGGAACAGCCACATTGGGAGGATTGCCAATCACTTGATATTTGACATAGAATTTTCCGTCGGCTTCCTGATGAGGCAAATATAAAGGCCCAGTAAAGACATAGACATCAGAGAACTTTTGGGTCAAGGTTCTACAAAAGTTTTCAAGATAGGCCCAATCTAGATACATGTTAATACGTCATTTTCCCATCATCTCTGTTATCTTACAGTCTCTGTTGAATCCTTCTCCTACTTGAGGTGCTATATTTGTTAAATAAAATGTTTCGTCCATAGATACTTGACTGTTCTTGACATCAGCAGCTGGAACCATATGTCCTCTATCGAATCCACTTCGGAAATAATCAGCGAGTTTAGCTCGGAATTGAGGAGGAACACCGTCGTCTTCTTTGAAGTTAGACTTTTGGCGATCCACATCATCACCACGCTTTAAGCTGTCTACAGTTAAATGTTCAGCGACCCAGTTGGGATTACGGTCACGACGATTGTATGAAGTGACATAGGCACTTCGGTATATAAGATCATTGACTGGGCCAGGAAAGCCAAATGGCAAAATAGCCTTGGCTTTTTCAAGGTTATCCAAGGCTTTGTTGTTACTGGGAGCCATGGGGCGCTGTTGCGAAGGTGGAGATGGCATGACAGCCGGCTGAAGCGGCTTCACAGGCTTTTGTGTGAACTTTTGATAGGCTGCAAATGATATAGCGCCGACGGCTGCACCGCCTAAAACTAGGGTTGCTCTTTCAGCTGCCATAATGTAAGGAAAACAGAGCCGGGTTCCTGAAAATCAGATTATATGGCACAACAAATGTGGGTGGATCGGTGTGACTTGAAATATAAGCCACAGAATCGTATAATGCATTCAACTATTTTACTTTTTTTTTTTTTTTTCATAAAATAAACTTTTAATAATGGCAGAAACAGAGCAACCAGAGCAACAAAGAAACAACAAAAGATTTAGAAAAGATAAACGTAGGCTTAAAGACAATAATATAAAGAAAAGTCATAAACTGATTTATATCATAGCTTGGGATACCGACGACATTGATCATTGGAAGATTGAAGAATATAAACCAGAATTTACTTCACAGCCATTCACAGAAGAATCTTCATTTGCAACATTATTTCCTAAATACAGAGAAGCTTATTTGAAAGAATGCTGGCCACTGGTTACAAAAGCTCTTGAGAAATGGGTATGAAAAAAAAAAGACGAGAGAGAAAGGAACTAACATAATCAAAAAGGGAATTGCATGTGTTTTAGATTTGGTGGAAGGCAGCATGACAGTAAAGACAACAAGAAAGTCTTGGGATCCTTATTCAATTATTAAAGCAAGAGACCTTATAAAGCTATTAGCAAGAAGTGTACCTTTTCCGCAGGTACTTAAAAGAGAAATTTCTGGAGACAGTTGCTAAATAAAGAAATATAGGCAGTCAAAATTATGGAGGATGGAATTGCTTGTGATATCATAAAGATTGGAAACATCACTCGTAACAAAGAAAGATTTGTAAAGCGTAGACAAAGATTGATTGGACCTAATGGTTCAACTCTGAAAGTAAAAAACAATTGAAGTATAAGGCTATGGTGATACTCATGTGGATTTCTTAGGCCATTGAACTCTTGACAAAATGCTATATGATGGTTCAAGGTAATACAGTTGCTGCCATGGGTCCATATAAGGGACTTAAGGATCTTCGTCGTATTGTGATTGATTGTATGAAGAACATTCACCCTATTTATCACATAAAAGTAAGCATATACATACTGATAGGTTCTTTTTACTTATATGTTACTATAGGAACTCATGATTAAGCGAGAGCTTGCAAAGGATCCTAAACTGGCAACTGAATCCTGGGATAGATTCTTACCCAAGTTCAAGAAGAAGAATGTTAAATCAAAGAAGAAGGTTATCGAGAAACCAAAGAAAGAATATACACCATTCCCTCCAGCACCTGTCAAATCAAAGATCGATTTACAACTGGAGAGTGGCGAGTATTTCTTGAACAAGGAAAAGAATTCAAAGAAGAGAAAGTTAGAACAATAAAATATATATTATGCCACACAAACAGCACATTTAAGTCCTTATTGCGCACGTAGACGATTTAAATGAGATTAGCATACATGTTGTTTTTTTAAGAAAAAGGATCTACTATAGCTACACAGCGGCTATTTGCATAGATCTATAAGCACTACATTATTCTGTTAAATATGCCTTTTTATAACTGAAACTCAGGATTTGCAAAGATGGTGTTCTTTTACAATGTATGAACATAATACATGCTTAAATATCCTTAATACGAAGAGAAACTGCTCTTTTGCTCAAATATCATACCTTGCATAATTTGCAAATCCAAATTATCTTACTGTCAGTACCTTCGCTTGAAAAGAGTAAATATGTATGTGTCAACATGAACAGTCCTCTAAAATAATGAATTAAACCGCTATTTTCTTTGACAAGAAATGAACCATAAAGTTGATGAAAGCTCTGCGATAGTCAAAGATTCTTGTCTGTGGAATGGCGCGATATTTCGCTTTCTTTTACTGTTCTCTTGAGCCTGAAGTGTCTTGGATTCGATAGTCATTCCCTTTTGACTCGACGAAACTATCGAAATCCCTTATAACTGAGAGCATCTATTTTGAGAACACCGTTTATCTTGATATTCTTCATATGTCGTGTTTTCCATTGTTTCCCGCCGAATAATTGCGCTATTATTTCATTTAACATAATGAAAGAATCTCAGTCTGCCAATAGCAATTGAAAACGACGAGTAATTTTGGATTTCTGATATGAACTTTACCAAATTTGGTAAGCTGATGCCTCCTTTTGTCTTTCCTTCCCTCTCCCCCCATTTTGAAGCGTGCTTCTAGGCTTTTAAATTATGGGATGCCCCCCCCCTCTCTCTCTTTTTACCAGCAGAGGGCCCTGTGTTTCCATTAGAATGAAAAATAAACTTTCCGACTGGGAGCCACGTTTATAAATTTATCACAAGTATCAATATGCCAAGGATTTTATCCTTTCTAATAGTATGCAGTAATATGCAATCACTGAACGGGATTAAGCAAGTGTCATCTTTTTATTTATTTATTTATAGAACAGAATAACCTGAGGTTTAAACAGATCGCCCTAAAGCCAAATTTGAGCCAAGAAATCAAAAATATACATATCAGTAGGGAAGCTTTAATCGGGACTTTAAATAGCCTATTTCACGGAGTTTGCCAGTACATCATCTGAAAGCAAAGTATCCTGAGCATTTAATAAACAAAGCCATTTCTTTCTCTTTTTTCTATCCTTTTTCTTCTTGCTTCTCTTATTTGCTTAATCTACAATGCAACCTATTATTCATCTTCATATAAACCCTTCCTACAATGATAAGCCAACACATATGGTTCAAGAAGGATTAGCAATATCTCCTTTTATAACTCGGGTACCTTTTATGGAAACATCAAGCTTCATATCAAGCCTTGATGAAACACTAGCTACACTACCATTGGTATGTCTCTTTTACCCCCTTTTCCTCCTTCCTCCTTTTTTTTCAAATTATATACTTTCTGTTTTTTCTTTTTCTTTCTTTATCTCTCCTCAGTTTATCTTTTTGAACACTTGATCCTAACTATATTATCTCCGCATTCATTATAAACAGCATCCGTACTACATTTCGCCATTCACTGTACCTTCTCAAGCATCAATAGAGCAAGAAGACGCAGAACAAGTCGATATCGAAAACAAGCTGTTAAATGATGTCTTTTTCTCTCCGCCGGCGATGATGAGCCCATCAAGTGAGCTTGGCTTTTCCAAAGTCGATGATGTCAGCGATCTTACGGAACTCAACATGAGTCTCTTTGAGCGCACAAGCAGTATTTGCAGCAGTAGCTCTGCCAGTGAAGATGAAGATTACTGTGTGCAAGATGATAATCACACACTGTTCCTTTGTGATTTTGATTTGGAAGCAGAGCAAAAAAGCGATCAAGACAATCATTCGGGAATCAAGCGGAATATCAATGAATGTACTGTTAGCAACAGGGCTATAGGCCGTGATGCACCATGTAAGAAGCGCAAAACCAAAGAAAAAAAAAGTAGTGCGACGACATTAAACGCGATTCCTATACAACACTCATCAGACAGGTAAAATCATGAGACAAAGTAAAAAAATATATATATCCTTGTTGCACAATCTCATATTGCCCACAGCAAAGATGAACATCAATGTCACCAGCAATATGAACATTCAAAGTCAGCAACAGCCATTGACCAAAAAAAGAATGACACGATCGTTGAACCTATCGCGAGGTCATCCTCTTCACCCACTCTCTATGAAACATTTACAAAGCAGAATATTGACTGGTGTCGCTATTGTGGTACAACAGAAGGAATCAATTGGAGGCCAGGCCCCTGGGGTAAACGCACGCTTTGCAAGTAAGTTTGTCCCCAAGTTTTTTTTATTATTTGCTTACCTTATATACCGCGCAGTAAACATGGGTGTGACTATAAAGGCTATGGATTCGCCTGTAAGCTTCCAAGATTGGATCTAACTGAATATCTAAAGGAACCTCTCGCAAAACGCACGCGACCTATCCTTCAGCTATACTGTTCTGTTTGTCAAAAGAAAGAATCATGGCAAAATAATCGACTCATCTTTTGCGATGGCTGTCCCAAATCATTTCATCAAAAATGCTTTCATCACGAAATAAGTAGCAGCGTATTAGAGAGTGATGAGTCATGGTACTGTACGGATGCATGCAGTGAAAACATAACACGTAAACGTGTTGTTATAGAACTATCCCGCAAACGTCTACCTCTGATGCGAACACCAAAAAATGCTCTTTTACAATCAACTTCTTTATAGAAAAAAAGAAAAGAAAAGAAAAGAAAACTGCATCATACATTAATAGAAAACGCATTCACTCGAGTGTAAATACTAACAACATACAAATTAAATAATGATTTAATAAAATAAAAAGACAGCAAAACGTCTAAACGAGTCGATAAAAAGAAACTTTTTTCTATCAAGTTTTATTGCTAAAAATATTATGGATAAATACTGATACAATTATAAAAATAAGTTACTATACATTCTTTTCATCACGGATGACAATGACGTTGGATAGATTATCATCAGTGTTATACTTTTCCTGTTCATCAAGCCATCGCTTGTATCGACGGTCTTCTTCTTCTTGACGCCATTCTTCGCCTCTGAAGGATCCTTCGATACGTGACATCACACAACAGCCGAGACAGTTACCAAGTACATTGAGTGAAGTACGAGCCATGTCCATGATGGCATCAACACCCATAATCATTAGTACGGCTTCCAGGGGTATATTGTACTGACTGAGTGTGCCTGACAAGACAACAAGTGAAGCACGGGGAATGGCTGCAACACCTTTAGATGAAAGCATCAAGGTGCCCATGATAGAGAGTTGAGTGCTGATGGGTAAATCCATTCCTGCTGCCTGAGCAGAAAAGATCGTGGCCAAGGAGAGATAGAGGGTAGTGCCGTCGAGATTGAAAGAGTAGCCACTGATTTTAGGAAAGTAAGTATATGTTTAGAGCTCCCTTAAAAAAAAACTTACCAAGGGATCACAAAACCAGTAAGTGAGTTGGGGCAACCAAATTCGCGCATGCGCTCAAATGCCAAAGGAAGTGCCGATTCACTGGAAGCTGAACTGAATGCAAGCAACCATGGTTGACCAATTGCTTTAAAGAAACCAATAACGGGAATTCTGCAAACCAACATGATGGGAACCAAAATGACAATTAAAAAGATAACCAAGGATGCATAGACACAACCAATGAGCTTGCCAAGGTTGGCAAGAACACTGATACCATTAGCGCCTACAGTAGCAGCCAAGGCAGCACCAATACCAATAGGAGCATCTATTAGAAAAAAAATGTTAAGCATACTATGTCGGCATATATAAAGTGATGCTTACAATTCATGACCAAACCGACAAATTTAAACATGACCTAAAGTTAAAAAAAAAAATAAGGACATGTTTTCTTTACATGTATCTTTTTTTGTTTTACCTGAGAAAGGGCTTCATTAATCTCGAGCATGACTTTCTTGCTCTTCTTGTCTGCTTTCATCATGGCGCAAGAAAACATGACAGCACAAAAGACGATAGCAAGAACCTTGTTTTCAACAGCAGCCTTGAAGAAGCTTTCGGGAATAATAAGAAACATTTCACCTGACCAAGTAATGGAAGTTTTTTCCTTATTAGCCATTTCTTGTACGGCCGACGTATCTTGTCCTACAGGTAATATAACACCTGCGCCAGGTTTGATAATATTTGCCATAATAAGGCCAACAGCAAGAGCTAATGTGGTGACCACTTCGAAATACTGAAAATAAAACGTAAATACAAGTCATTGATGCAATGCATTTTTTTTTTACTTACAATGATTGTCTTGATCGCCAGTTTGCCTACTTTTGCAATATCATCACCGTGACCGGCGATACCGATGACGAGAACACTAAAGACGAGAGGAACGATAATAATCTTGATCATTTGGATGAATGCATCACCCAATGGCTTGATTTCTTTGCCAGCAGCAGGAGCAAATCGACCAATGAGAATACCAATGACCATGGCCAGGACAATCCAGAATGTGAGGTTGGTTCTCTTTTGCAAAAAGCGGATTATCTTCATGCTTGGAGAAAAGATAAACTTGCTGCAAAATGAATTGATCTTGCCGCCAACCCTTGAAAAGAAAGTAGGGGCAGCTTTTTCCTGATCTGGTACTGGAATACGAAGATGCTCTGGAATATGACTTCTGTCTTTCCCGCCTATATCATGAACATGCTCAGTATAAGAACCAGCTATTACTTTGCTTTCGTTTGTGTCATGACGATGAATAGGGGAGTGGGTAATTTCGTCCATAGAATAAAACAGGATAAAAAAGAAAAAATGAAGAAGAAAGGAATTGCAAGTATTTATAGTATTTCCCAGGGATCAAATACGAAACAATGCGTTTATCGTTTTAGTGTTGCACAATTCGATTTTTAATCCGTGTGTAACTTTGTTCTTTCAAGTGACTATCTAAACTGTTACTTGAAAAGGGGTAACCATGGGTGGTGTAAAATTGTAACAAATCAATCATAATAAGTCACTGTAAATAATCACGGAGCAGTAATAAAAGATTCTCAGCGTTACCTTTTGCTTGTACACTATTTCATAATTGTAGTATTTAGTAATGTTAAAAGAGGAACCAATCAGCAATATTTTCTTGTACTACAGTACACCGAGTTGAAGAATCTGAACGTTATCTTAGTTGTAACACGTTACATAAAAGTAAAATATAGCCAATATTTTCGCTGTATACATTACCCTACTGCTATAGAAACAAATCAACACAGTATGAAGGTGTAGATCAAGTGTTACTATGGTAACAATAATTCATTTGTTACCAAGTTTGATGTCAAATGGTAGATCAACAATGGCATACAACTTTATTCAAAAATTCTCGTCTGACTACCTTTTTTTGCGCATTAACTTAAATAGTAATTGATTCGCCCGCATCTTTCCAGAATTATCCATACAAAATCAGCGACGTTATCTTTTGATACTTTATCTCTAAAGATAACATATTTTAATAAAAATGTTTAGTCGTATCATTTGTTCTTTTATTCTGTATCTCTTTATCTTTCTTGGTTTAATATGTTGCCTTTTTTTTTTCTGGAATTGTTTCGAGTGTCATACGAGAACAAAAAAACCTGTGGGAAATAACATCCTTTTGGGGTCAGACAATTAGAAGATCAGTGACCTCATTCTATTCAAAAAGAATGTGTCGTACTGCCATTCTTTAACAGGCAATCAGACGACTACAACCAGATCAATGAGCTGGGAAATCATTGCATTCTGAGACGTCTTTCATCGTTGATTAGGTGTCAAAACTATAATCATGCGAAAGAGTTGTATGACATGTTGCATTTTGTGAAATTGAGTATATTAAAAAAAAAAAAACGGGGTACAAGTGAATTGTATTTCTTAATTATGAAATCAGCTTGAAGCGTGTATGTCGTATTTGTTCATTAAACATTCTTTCTATTGACTCTTTTAGACTGAGCCATTCTATATGTGTTATTTCTTTACTAAACATACTTTTTTTCAATGTGTCATGAAGCATATAGTCAACACTCCAATTAAAGAATGTATTAGTCTCTTTCCTTCGCTTACTAAATATCTTTCTTAATGGGATACGAAGGAACTATAGCTATCAGTTATTATCGTTTGCTATAGAAACTGATGCGCATTTCTTCGCTCACAGTCAATTTGCCTAGATCAATCTTCGAGAAATGATTGAGCCTTGTTAAAGAAAGGGTACCAAAACGTGGGTCTATACTCATGCGTATGTTTCTTTACTATCATTTGGTATATTACTTGCAACATAGACTGTAACTTTATTCTCACAGTCCTTTATTTCTACCGACAGAGAATGCTCAAGAGCAATGGACTGAAGGCTATACAGTCTTTCCGGAAAGTAAATTCGCCTGTGATCGAAAATAAATGCACCCAATGGTGAGAACAAACTTCATGCTGTACAAAATATAAATTCGTCATCGCCAAGAATGTTTTCATTTAAACATGATATTTTATTGATGGTCCAAATGGGCGTAAAAATAAAATAATAAGATAAACGTCCGTCCGGACCCGTTCAATCCGTTTGGAAGTGAATGCTAGCGAAAAAATCCCTAATGGGTACAAAGGTAAAGAATGTAAACGAAAGTTAATGAGTAGGGTTATCGATAAAAAGTTAAATGAATTGCTTTAACTATACAAGAAGCTTTTGACCATGGGGGTGCTTAGTAGAGGTCAATTTGTTATGGTGTAGCTGATCTAATTCATGTAGTAGGGAGCATATAATCGGCCATCGTTGAGACTAGGTGAGGGCTAGGTTTGGGGGAACCGAAGGGTGTAAAGGAAGCATGTTCAGATGGAATGACAATGGATCTCGTATTGCTTCAGGCATGAACAGACGTCGATGCATATCAAGGCAACTAATAGCGTGATCCTTAGATAAATATTGCTTTGAGTGCTTGTGGCATGGTCGAGGTTTGCCACCAGGAAGCCAGCCTAATCTCCAGCGTATACAGCGACTGCGCTCTGACTTAGACATGGGCAACCAGAGTATAGGATCAAGAGAAATTGATCGACGGCAGCTAGAAAGCAATTTGAAGTTTCGGCATCGTTGGCGGATCTCTAGATTCTGTTGTAAAAAGCGCTGTTTAGCAGCCTTGAGTGAGCGAGTATCGGGGTTCATCAGTAGTAGATAGCACCGTTTTCCAAAGCGATATACGAGAGAGAGCGTACCACTGGCTTCATCTGGTATTGCGGATATAAGGTAACAGACAAGTAAGCAGTGCATCTTCTGGCAAATATAAGGAATGAAAGAGGAACTGTGCCTGTAGTATACTGACTCGTTCCGACATGAGGGGTAGCCTGGATATGTGGAGCATAACCTTAGTGGACGCTTTGTCTCGAGCACCGTAGATTTTCTTGATGCAATTATTCTGGGCTTCCTCTAGAGCGTAAAATTGAGAGACCGTGAAGCGATTGATAGCTAGGCCGTATTCAAGCTGAGGTCGAACGATGTGAGCGTAAAACCTTGTGCAAAGAAGTTTAGAGAAACCGGAAGGATTCATACCAACAGATGACAGCATGTTCATCGTTGCAAGAGCTTTACGGGTATTACATTGAATTAGTTCTTCTGGATCAAGATGTCCATCCGGTTTAAAGGGGACACCAAGGTATGCAAAAGTTGTTTCTCTTGGTAATGGCTGGTCGTAAAAGGTATATGTAATTGGATCTATGCTACTGCCCAAAATCACGCATTTAGATGGATTCCATTTGTATCCCATTTGTATACTATGATTTTCGCATTGCCGCAGTAGGTCAACCATATTTGAGCGTTAGACAATGAGTACTACATCGTCAGCATAGGCGTAACAAGATGCTCTTTTTGCATCTAACACTCGTTTTCCTGCGCTTTATAATAACATTTCTTTTTCATGAACTGGTCTTTTGCTGCAAGGGCATGTGCTGATTATTTTCTCTTGAGAGCGTTGATTGTGATGATTTTCAATATAAAACAGACTATTATAAGCATTCAACTGTTCTTTGAGCTCAAATCATGCATAAAGCACAAGGCTCTCACCGGCCCCTAGGACGCTAATGAACAGCATTAGCAAGAGCGCAATTGAGTCACTTGCTTTTGGTTTTGCTTAGACCATTCTTGGCTGTAGTAAAAAGCTTCCTCTATGAACATCTGAGTCTAGGGTAAATAAAAGAAGATGTAAAAAGTTTTGCCAGAGCAATGGATCACGTCAACTTTGCCATTGTAATCTCAGGCAGCATGTTTTTCCATAGTCTTGATAAAAGGGCACATAGTAGGATGTACTCTTTTCTGTTTTAGAGGAAAAAAAAAGAAAGGCTATTAACAACAACGACAACATGGTTATTTTGCTTAATACCAGTACAAGCAGAGAATGCTGTATACAATTGACCATCAAAGAACAGTCAATACGTAAAATCGGATCATTTCTTTCCTTCCTTCTCCTCCTCAAATACGATAGGAATTTAAAAAATATTCCTGTCAACTGCTGTTTATTACCCTTATATTGTGATGTGTAATATTCCATGTGTCTATTAAGTATTACACAATATGAGCCTAAATGTAAGACAGCTTAAATAACAGGATCTGGAATAATGACTTGCCACCAGTTCTTGCTTTTGCTACAACTACGCAATTCTCTTAAACTTTACATATGTTAAATATAAGGATTGCTGAACAAATGTGAGAGACAGTAGGGCAAGTACGTGATTGTATATTTCATTTCATTACAGAATCCATAGTCAGCCACTCGTGCCAATTTACAAAAACTGTAATGTTCGTTACACATACAATTAATTGTTTATTATCAAGCTGACCCTGCTTCATTGAAATAACCAGGAAAATGACTCGTCAGGGCAGTCTAGTTCACGTTTGCACTTATCCCAGGGTAAGACAGGGAGTTAATGAATATATCTTTTATAAATTGGTGTCACAACTATGCTGCTTGTTAATATATATAAAGAGGCAGAATCCAATCTTTTTCAACATTAGTTTTATTTTGAACAATGCTTCACCGTTCATTCACTCTAATCTTGGTTACTGTTGCCGTTATCTTGGCTACTTTATTACACACTGCAGATGCTGCATCTCGTTCATCCGTCAAAAACATTCTCAAAGTAACCAACTCGCTTCGTGCAAAGCACCATGCGCCTCCTTTAAAATGGAGCAACAAGTTGGCCACTTATGCTCAAAACTGGTCCAACCGCTGCGTATTTGAACACAGTCAAGGTCAATATGGTGAAAATTTAGCCTATGGTTATCCTAATTGGGGAAGCGTCATCAGAGACTGGTACAGTGAAGTCAAGGACTACAACTATGACCATCCACAATTCAATGCCGGCCACTTCACTCAGCTCGTTTGGAAGGAAACAACTGAAGTTGGCTGTGGTGCCAAGGTTTGCAATAACCTCTGCCCTGGATGTAAATTGTATACTTGCTCTTACAAGGTTCCTGGTAACATGATGGGCGACAATTGGAGATACTTTAAACAAAACGTTATTAGACCTTAACTGTTTTTACAAACGTTTTTTTTTTATGTTAATAAAGTTATAATCTGGTATTATATTTAACATGCGTGACATATGCACCTGTGCATTAAATTTGACATAAGTAACTCATATCCTATTCAAGGCAGGGGGGAATATTAATGGATTAAACCTTGATGAATGCATCAAACTCTAATATTTGCGTCACAAGCCCTTTGCTTGAACCCACGTCTCGCTTTTTTTCATTGGAAATTAGTATGCTATTACTGCTAGGAACACTTTTTTTCTTAAAAGGAAAATAGATGGCCCTGCACTTTGCATGCCAACAGTGCACGTCGTGTTTGTGTAATCTGATGCGATCATTCGCATTAACCAATCAGGATGTATGATCATTTCTAAGACTTGCTTTTTTTTTTACTATTGTACCAGTTCTTTTTTCTTTATGTCATCTCGAAGAATTTTAACTCAAACATTCCTGAGACACCACCGAATCTTGCTGCAACGTCCTGTTGCTCGACCTGCGGTTGTTATAAATAAGCCTTGTTTGATTCCGGCTACTGGCTTATTCAAAGCACAATGCTACAGCACTGACCGCGTGTACAATGTATTGGACTTTAATGATATTCAAAAATTGATAAAGGAGGGTCACCAACAGGTATAGAGAAATGATACATAATCAACACAACATAAAAGTGTGTAGCTAAAAATGAACAGGATTATATCTTGTTAGACGTAAGAGAGCCAAAAGAAGTCGAAGCAGGATATATTCCCACAGCAAAGAACGTTCCACTGGTAAGAAGACGAAATGATGAATAAAAAGGGAGGGAAGGAGAGAATTGTTAACATGTGCATAGACACAATTTACCTATGCTTGGAGTCTCTCAGATAAAGATTTTGAAGATCAATATGGATTTAAGAAGCCTAATAAGGATAAACGGTTGATTACTTATTGTTTAAAAGGCATCCGTAGCACATCAGCTGTAGAATATCTCTCCAAGTTAGGATATACAAAGTAAGTTGTAGTATTATTATTATTGTTGTTGTTGTTGCTGACATAATACCTGTAGTCTTGACAACTATATTGGTAGTTATGCTGATTATGTTGAAAAAACAAAAGGAGAGTAAAACAAATCCCCTTTTGCCGTATAAATAAAAAAAAATACATCTTTTCAACTATAAATTTATATTTATACACGCACTCACCTACACTTGACTCCTTATTTAAAATTATTATATAGTTCCATCTTCCTCCCTTTTTTCCTTTTTTCTTTTTCTTTTTTCAGTTCAATTTCTATTTATATAATGGGTGTGTGTGCATCGAGCGAAGAACGAGCTGAAAGGATGCATAGTTTTGCTATCGATCGTGCTATCGAGGAAGATGGTAAAAAGTTGGACAGTGA
The DNA here is from genome assembly GCF_002708625.1 of Rhizopus microsporus ATCC 52813. NCBI lineage: Eukaryota > Fungi > Mucoromycota > Mucoromycetes > Mucorales > Rhizopodaceae > Rhizopus > Rhizopus microsporus. Next base: position 583,474 of record NW_019671926.1, on the reverse strand, counting down.
ATACAAGATATTATTACTAGGTATAACATAAAAAAGGGTTGCATAAAGCATGTTTAATTTAGTATACATCGTAGGTAGTGGCGAGTCTGGTAAATCGACCATTTTTAAGCAGATGAAGATTGTGTATCAAGAAGGATACACCAGAGAAGAGCTCATAAGTTGGAAAGTGACAGTTTATCGAAATTTGATTCAGTCTGCACAGTCTATTGTGAATGCATTAAATCAATTTGAATATCAACTTTCAACTGAAAAGAATCAATACGAAGCTGAACTTTTATCAGACTATAAGCTACAAGATAGTCTAAGCCCTGCGATTGTTGATGCCATCATCTCTGTTTGGCAGGATCCCGTGACGAGTAGACTGCTAGAAGAAAAGTCGAGTGAGTTTTATTTAATGGATTCTGCGCCTTAGTATGTTGATGCCTTTTCTTAACCTCCCCTTCCCCTTAAAATTTAATAACTTTATCTCTTTTGTTTAAATTGACAGTTTCTTTGAAGAAATCGAAAGGATCAGTCAACCCAACTATGTGCCTACGGTAGATGATGTGTTACATGCAAGAGCAAAGACAACTGGTATTGTCGAAACAAAATTCATGATCAAACGAACCAGTATACGGTAAGTCATCTTATTCATGCAGACATATGCATGCAGTAGTAGTGATTCATTGTTCTCTTTAGCATGTTTGACGTTGGAGGACAGAGGTCAGAAAGAAAAAAATGGATTCATTGTTTTGAAGCAGTACATTCTATTATATTCTGTATTTCATTATCTGAATATGATCAAGTATTGCTTGAAGAATCTCGTCAGGTAATAATACAAAAAGCATGATGACATGATAGCCAAGATTTTAACACTATTACTATTCTAGAACCGTATGCTGGAAAGTTTAGTGCTATTTGAATCAGTTGTCAACAGTCGATGGTTTGTCAGGACAAGTATCATCTTGTTTATGAATAAAATAGACATTTTTAGAAAAAAGATAAAGAAGATACCACTACAAAAGTACTTTCCAGATTATGGTGGCGGACCAGATCAAGAAAAGGCAGCAAGGTATATTCTATGGAGAATCAGTCAAACAAATAGGGCAAAATTACAAATTTTTCCTCAGTAAGGATCACACACATACACATATTTTATGTATATATGAATAACCATTGTTTGATAGCTTAACACAAGCAACAAGTACAACCAATGTAAGTGGTTTTCTTTCTTAAATGATATGGTTTCCTCATTTCTTTCTTTTAACTTTTAGATCAAGCATACATTCGAAGTGATTCGAACAACAATTATTGATAGCCAACTAAAAGATTCTGGCATATTATAACCCCTCCTTTTTTTGCATCATCTTGTACGTTCTCCCCTTTCCTTCTCCTCCTCCTCCTTTTCTTCTTCTTAATTAATAGGCATAATAAAAAAAGCATATACCACGCACATAAATATATATGAAGAGAGCATATCGTCACTGTGTATATTCTGTTTATTTCCATTTTAAGCAGCAACAGTTTGCTTCTTGGCTTGAGTACCTTCACGGAAACCATTCTTGAAACGACGATGAACCTCCTTCAAGTGAGCCATGCGACCAGTACCGGTGGTCTTTCTTCTCTTTCCCTTTTCAGACCAGTTGACTATAATAAAAAAAGCGTTGAGTTTTCTTCTTTTGTACATGCTAGTAAATTTTACAAGATCTAATTTTGGCAGAAGGATATCCACATTGAGCACAAGTCTTCTTTTGCTTGTGGAAAGCGCGGTTGCCACAACGTCGGCATAAGGTGTGAGTCTTGGTGTGACGCTTACCGAATGAGCTGGTACCTTTGGTCTATAATGAACTTGTTAGTTATTCAATGTTCATGGCATCTCGGCTTCTCTTTTGGTTTTTCTCTCTTTTTCATTGTTATCATCCATCCTCCCCCATCCATCCATCTATTTATCCATCCATCTCTCTACATGTGCACACACGTCTGATTGTTTAATCTATATTTACCATTCTTAAAGATGAAGCACGTAAGAAGGGAGGTTCATAGGTATAGAGTGGAAGGATGTCATGTCTCTTCGCCCAGAGCGGCGGCGGACATTGAAATGGATATGCAGGTCAATGCACAGTGTTTTTTGCTGAATTTCAGACCCTGAAACAAATCAGTTGCTTTTGGATAGCCAAAGGTTTTCTTGGCTGCAGCCTGGTCTTCTTTTTTTTTCAAATAACTTGGTGCTTTTACCTTTTATTTGACTATTTCACTATGGGCTATATTCATGATGACCCGGAGCATCTTTTGGCTTATGAAACTTTTGGATGTTGAAGAAATGAAGTTGTAAGATTATGAATTCAGCTACGCCAGCTTCTCCTCATTTAGAAGTAATGGATGACAATGACGATGATATTGCCGTCTAAATCAAGTTTACAAAGAATTTCGCTTACGAAGAGTACAGCGCTGATCAAATCATTCGTTCTATAGTGCTATAAAACGAAGAGCAATTTTGTACCCGAGGCTGCAACTGTTTATGGAATCCCTCGTTCTTGAACATGTATTCTCTTTGTGAGTTTAGTACATGATCTAGAAGTGTTGCTCCTGACAGATCGCAAACTGGATAAGAACATACTGAGCTTTTGATTAGATTAGTAAACAAGTATTAATCATGGTGCTTAATATGTCAAACCTGCCCTTTCTTTTACCACTGTGACAGGTTATGTCTTGTGATAGCTGGATCTTGTACTAGTAAGTTACTTGTTTGTGATTATAAGTGGGCAACCATGAAATGCCTTCTATAGCTTATAATTATGAAAAAATCATTAAGAATATTCCATACTCTGGGAAAAGCGGTGTGTTCGGTCTAAATAACATCGTCTGCGTAAACAAAAACAATGTAAAAAGATCATCATTAGCGTGTTTATGGATTGTTATACAGTCTTTCCGGAAAGTAAATTCGCCTGTGATCGAAAATAAATGCACCCAATGGTGAGAACAAAATTCATGTTGTATGAAATGTAAATTCGCCGTTACCAAGAATATTTTCGTAGTATCAGCCTTGACATCCATGGATATACTGTATTTCCAAATTTAGATGTCGTATTAAAACCGTTGCAATGTTATCAGAGTAATAACAAATACAAAAAGAATATGGCTCACTATCCCATTTGACAGTAATATTAATAGGTGGGCTGTCTTGGAGCTGAAACTAACCTAATATTAGAAATCGCCCTCTTTAGTCTTCTTGTAAAAGTTTAAATTCTTTATTCGGTTTTTCCATGTAGTCATGTCTGGCAATGCATATTCTTGAATGGTCACGATATAGATTACTTTTATTTGACATGGTTTCTTTGTCCTAGATATCTGATCCTGAAACCTGTTTGAAAAAGAAAGACATATAAAAACTCATTTTAACTGAGTCCTTTTTTTGCTTCTTTACAGCAGTTATCAAATGTCCCTCTGAGTGTTCAAAGATTCACCAATCAAAACTAGCCTGTCCTCATGGTCCTTGCTCTGGCTCGCTTGTCCCGCCCTCTCTGCTCTCTGGCGTGTATCTGGAACGTCCCCCAGTAGTCTCTTCTGACGCCCTGGGTCCTCTCTGTCCTCCGTTCCTTTTTTTTTTTGTTTAAACTTTCCTGGGTGGTTATCACTACCCTTCTCAGAATGCACCTTGGTGGTAAGTAAAACTAATATTAGGATATATGCTCTAATACTAATATACTTTTTCTTTCTTTTTCTACATATACTCATTATCTCTCTCTCTCTCCTTTGACATGATATCGTTTTATTCAAACATATTTTTCTTTGTCGTCTTTTTACGAAAATATTTTTTTTTTTTTTATTTTACCACAATATTTTATAAAATTAACGTCAATAATTAATAAAAATACAGTAATACTTTATAGACAATAAATTGACACCATTAATCTTTCTATAAAACTACCATACATCTTCTTTTAACAATATTCATCTTTTCTTTTCAACAAAGATCTTAAATTCGCAAGACATTGATTTATTGTTCTTTTTTTTTTTTAAGAATCAAATTTGGATGGGGCCTTGCACGTTTGCAAGATCAAAGAATTAGAGTAAGTTTAACCAGCGTCCTTTTTATAATTGATAATAACATTTCATTATTTGTGTTTTTGTGCACTTCGAGACAAAGGAAATAGCTGCACTAACATTTAACAAGCGCGACCAAGCAACTTTTGGAGGGTCACGATGGGAATCCTCCCAGTGCTTGATAGAAATGAGTCTGTCAAATATGTTCTCCCCCAGCAACTTCAACATACTACCTTTAATTAGACAATGAAAAGGGCCATGAAAGAAGTAAGTAGAATGATACAAGAGCACGAAAACGAAATACGAACTTAAAATAAATTGCACTGAAGTTAATTTTTTTTATATATATTTTCACTATGGTTTAGTAGCCTTGCTAAAGTTGCTGCCCTTCTTAAAAAAAGGTAGCTATTGGCCGAACCAAAGGGAATCCGGTGGGCGTGCTTGGTGGCCTGTTGAATAAGGGATTTGTACACCTTAGTGTCTGGTAACAGTTATCGCTTGGCACTCTTGTATAACTGTATTGCGTTGCAGCTTTCGAACTTCGTATGGTTAACAAATTAACATAAGAGCCAAGCGGTGATATGGCTTTTGTCTTTTGCCTCAGTAGCTCGTGTTGGTCTTCTAGCTGTGCATATCGATGGTATGCGTTGACCATGTGTGCTTCGTCATATTTGAGAATTACTTCCCATTCTTCTTTGATTTGTAAATGATTGTGCAGCAAATTTTGTAGATCTTCGCATTTGCTCGTTAACTAGCAAAATCCAAGCAAGCGATACAATTTCTTTTTTCTCTCAGTAGAAGTATAATATAAAACATGCAAGTTTCAGTATCACTAATTCAATGTATTACATTCTCTTTACCTTGTGTTGAACCTGTTACATTGAGATTGCTATTATACACTTTGTCGAAAGCTTTGTTATCTACGGGCATATATACAGGACTGGCGAGTGACCTTTTACATTGCTCCCCATCTTTACAAAAGATCAGCTCTCTAATCGTTGACGGCTGAATACAATTTACAATGATTTGAACTGTTATTCAAACTTTATTAGATTCATTTTCTTTTTTGCATTGATAATAAATATTGACTAGTTGTGGTGAACGATGCATCTTTAGTTTAATTAGTTTACGTATGATCGTTTATGACTACGCTAGGATATGAGATTATTGTGCCAAACGGAAATGTAGAGGTACATTAAACGACGTTAGCATAATTATGAAGATTTAATTTACGAAAGAATCAGTCTTCTTTGCAGGCCAAAAAAATGCTCGTGTTACTTTACTCAATTAGGTGTCTAATTCATGCAAATACTTACTGCTTTAAAAAGAAATCAAGGGGATTCTATGTTACCTGAATGTAAAGAAAGGATTTATTAGATGGGAAAAGTCCATTCCCAAGCCAAAAAGGCACTTAAAAGAATGAAAGGTAATGAAGATTTATAAATAAGGGTGTAATCATGATTTGATGATATCAAGTAACCTGTTGCTATAACGCCTAGTGCGTAACCAACATGACTATACGCAGTAGACAAGTATCCTTTCAACATCATTCGTTTATCTTCTGTAAGTAATGAAGAATTGACGTGATTTATAGCCAGTAGCCATATCATGTGAAAGGAGAGACCTATAAAGAAAATTAAGAAATTCTATCCCCAGGGCTGCATATACACGCACATATACATACCTTGACATAGCTCTAATACAATGGCGCTTACTTGGGTCAAAATGGTATCCACGGTTAGGTATATATACACAACTGTAGACAATAGTGATATGGTGTAGGCACTACAGGTAACAATCCACAGATGTGTAACATGCTCGATCACCTAAATGAACATTTATGCGATAAATCCATCGGCACATATACACACACGCACACACAAATGTTTGTTTGCTTGGCGGCTTACATGAATTAACAAGTGATCAGCTAATAGACTAGAGAGAATTTCCATAGATCCAACGGCGCCAATGATATAGGTTGGCATTTTCAATTTATCATAGAGAAAAAGGTAAATGACAGATTGAGTCATTCCGCGAACGATGCCTAAGCAAAAGAACGATATCTGCATGAACCGCGCAACTCTTTTTTCCTGCGCATCCTCTTCATGCGGACAAGATATTTTTAATGATGACATTAACACGATGGATGCTGAAGAGGCAGGTGGATAGGGCAGTCGAACGAGATCAAATGAAGCGTACTGGTCTATGATGGATATATATTTTGAATGTGTTGTTGTCATGCGTTGCAGCATGCTTGCATCTTCTTCAGAAATATGCGAAAGATGTTCTCCAAATACATGATAGGGTTTGTAAATAATTTCAGTTGTTAAAAGGGGCTGATGCTGTCTTCCTACCAATAATGCTGGGTCTACTGCTTGTACGCTTGTTGATAGAGAGAGCAGGAACAATGCAACTGATCCTATTAGTAGGACGACCATGAGTGTATCAAAATCATGGTCTCCTTCTAAGAAACAGCCAATGGCAAATGTCACTATAGCCAAGGTAAATTTCCCCCAATTTCTTTCCTTTGCTAATATGAGTGTGTATATACAGATATATTTTACATCAATTACTTTTCTCTATCAACACGCGTTTTTACATAAATCATCTATGCTCACCATACAATATTTTATAATCACCTAATATTTTAATGATGGCACTGTCTATAACTACTTCAAGTGGCTGGAAGAATGAGCCATCAAGAATACAGGAAATAATGGCAGCGGGTAGAATGAGGGGTGTCCAAGTGGGTGGAATGGAAAGGACGATCAATATACCAATGGCTCCAATGGCTGTTAATAAACCGGTAAGGACGCCATGAAGTGAAGGGTGTCGATCAATGATATGTATCCATGCCATCGCAGCAGGCACTTTTAAAAGGATAACACAAGATGACAATAAGTAAATGATAAAGACGTCCAAGTGTAAATGATAGATGTAATATAGAATTAGAAAAGGATGAATACTAATTGTAGTAGCATGGGCAATCGTCAATAGCTTTGTCCAAAAGAGCATCACGTTAATAAAGAAAAGAAAAAAAAAGGGGGGGGGGAAAAAGAAAAGCAAGACATTTCTAATATTTATGCAAACATAAACACACGCACACAAAAGCACAAGGTTTTATGTTTCACGGCATTCAAATAAATAATTGAACGCTTTTCCACATCCTTTCTCTTCCATCCATGCTTGAAGCATACCCAAATTGTTATGATTAGAGAATGCTCCATGTATGTCAAATTTGACTTCTGTCATGTCTTTAAATAATCTACACTTGTCTAATTCTTCTCTAGTCAAACATTGTGCCTGTTCCTTCCATTGTGATGTCATCTTTTTATGTGAAGAAGGAATATCTGACCAGCTGACAGTCTTGATATCATGTATAAATTGATTGACTTTCTCCTTTGGCCCTTCTAGACACATGCATCCCGGTTTTCCAGGGCAAAGAAATCCCGTGATATGATAACTAGGTGCCCAATCGATAATATGCCCTCTCTATCCTGTTATTTAGTCTTTATAAAAAAATACCCCTTTCTTTACCTTTTCTCTTGTGTAAATCATTGGAAACCATATCCATTCTCTTAGAAATTCAATAGGTTCATCACTTGTATCTTTCTTTAATTGTTTCTGTTGCTGCTTTTCATATTCTTCCAACATAGGTTCAGCAAGAGTCGAGATTGTTTGAATACTCTCTACTATCCGTGAAGCACGATCGTCTCCTTCTACAGCAGCAAGTGCATCTGTCAGTTGTTTATGATCTTGTCTAGACAGCCAGTGATTATCACTTGATGGTAACGATAAATCATAATTTTCAGAGATCAAAGAAAGTCGACAATAAAAGCACAAAAAGAGTTCTTTTATAGGTGCTTTTATGATCATTTCGATATATTGCTTATCCAATACATTTTGTTCCTGTTGAAGCTGTTCATATACTTTTTCATCTTGATCACTGACAAATGTAAATTCTTGGTCAAAGTATAATGATTTTAAAAACTCGATGATCTCTAGTGAATCTTGAGCCAAGTTTGACATTTTCAAAAAAAAAAAAAAAAAGAGGAAAGGAGAGGATAGAGTAGGCGAATCACGTGCTCACTTTTATGGAAGCCTTTTTGAAACAATATGGTCGGAGACCACACACTGGCTTCTTTTTTTCTATTTTTCATAATGAACGGAACCACGCCAGGAACTCATTTAGGAAACACGCCTTTGAATTTAGCAAAATTAAGAGAACTATCGCGTAAAGAGCTACCTGAGATATTGGATAAGGTAATAGCAGTATAGACAGTTAAACATACTCATATATTGTAGGTACGAGGGAAGAAAGGACTTGTGCTTGATCCCACCTTGACTGGACCACTTAGTCTAATAGCAGAATTTAACCTACTTAAAGTAATTTAAATATCATAAACAAAGAGAACATGAAATAACTCATGTGTATTAATTAGAATCATGGGGTCGAAAAGATTTATCATCTCGAATCAGACACACTCGAAACAGACTGTCCTGGCCTGATTTACATTTGTAGACCAAAACTAAAATATATGAGATATATTGCCAGTAAAGTTACTTAACATATGCAAGATACATACTATTAACAATATATAGGTCATATAAAGCATTTTTCCAAATCAAGCAAAATTGACTGTTGGTTATTTTTTGTGCCTGAACGTACAATGATATGTGAACGTGTGTTGGAAGAAGAAGGCGTGAAGGGTGATATTACTATTGGTAGTTATGCTATGGATTGGATACCTTATGAAGATGATTTGATCTCTATGGAGTTAGATCCATCTACATGGAAAGAGATTTATTTGGTAAAAAAAAGGCATATCAAAGAAAGAGAGGGAGACTGACCTGTATACATGTACATAGGACGGAGATCAAACTGCTATTTATTATGCAGCAAGATCAATTATGCGACTTCAGTCTATCTACGGTCTATTTCCCCGTATCATGGGCAAAGGTGACGCAGCCAGAGTAAGTTAAGATATAAAAACAAAGTGAGGTGAAAGATACCAATAGTCTTTGTTCAATAGCAACTAGCAGATATGCTTTTACGTATGAGAAAAGAACATGCAGTGACAGATCAAGTATCCACAAAAGCGCCTTCACTATTAAACACCGTTTCAAATCATATTGACCAATTCATCATTATCGATCGTAATGTAGACCTGGTGACACCCTTATGCACTCAGTTGACCTATGAGGGCTTGATTGACGAGACAATGGGGATCAAACACTGTAAGTAATAAGAGAAAGAAAGAAAGGGCTTGGAACTTGAGCTCTGTTTTATGTAGGTGTTGTAGAATTAGACCCTAGCTTAATCACACTTGCAGCTTCAAAGGGGCCTTCAACGCCAACGACTTCAGCAACGCCGATGAAAAAGAAAAAATACGTCTTGAATTCATCAGATAAATTATTTGGGCAATTACGAGATCAAAACTTTGCAGTCGTAGGCGGTATTCTCAACAAAGTAGCTAAAAGAATCAATGAAAATTATGAAGAAAGGCATAATGCAAAGACAATGGCGCAGATACGTGATTTTGTAGGCAGATTAGGTGAACTACAGCAAGAACATCAGTCTTTGCGAGTTCGTAAGTAGGCTTTACGTAGTTTCTCCCCGAATGCCGAATCTAACCATATGTTTTACAGATACTGGAATCGCAGAGGAAATTATTGCAAATACAGTAACAGATGATTTTAATAAAGTGCTAGAAGTTCAGCAAAGTTTGTATCACTTTTGTATATTTATGTAAAAAAAAATGCTGATCCTCTTTTTACTAGATGTCGTAGCTGGTGTTGATGGCAGTAGGGAACCTGAATATATCGAAGAGATGATTAATAGACAGAAGCCGCTCGTCCAAGTCCTTCGTTTACTCTGTCTCATGTCGCTGGCTCAGGGAGGATTAAAGCAAAAACTATTTGATCATTTCGAAAAAGAGATTGTGCAGACATATGGCTATGAGCATATAGAGACACTGCATAGATTAGAAAAGTTGGGGCTTTGGATGAAACGCACAAACAACAAAAGCACATTTGGACAGTGTCGACGTCTTTTAAAGTTGATTGTAGACGATGTAGACGAATTTCATCCAAATGATATCTCATATGTGTATTCAGGATATGCACCTTTGAGCATACGATTAGTACAGAGTGCGATGCAAAAGTCACCCAACTTTACTACGGGCACGAGCACAACCAGTCTGTTTTCCTACATGGGAACAAGCACAGCAAATTTTGTAAAGGAGACAACATCTGGGTGGCGTGGCGCTGAGGATATCCTCAGGTTATTACCCGGACAGTCATTCGATTTAAAGCAGACGGTAGAATACGGACCGGAAACAAATGCAGCCATGGCCAGAGCCAAGAGACATGGATTACAACATGGTAAGACAACAATTATCTTCTTCTTGGGTGGATGTACACATACAGAGGTCTCTGCCATTCGTTTCCTAGCACAGCATGATGAAGGTAAGGCAGTACAGAGAGATCTGCTCACGTGTTGAGATCTAAAGCATCTTTTTCTAGGACGGGACTATTTGGTTGCCACAACACAAATGATAAATGGCAGCACGTTCTTGACACCCATCATCCAACATAGAAACGAATAAATCTATTGGCTGGTTTAATCGGAACCTAAAAAAGTTTTTCTTTTTTTATTCACTTGAGCTCATTTTAATTTTTTACCCTCTTTTTCCCGCCCCGAACTAATATAAAAAATGGCACCACTTGTATTGACAATAAAGGGCAACAAGACCTTTTCTCCTTTCTCAGCGCTGACGTCTGAAGACGAGCTATCGAAAACATGGAGAGTATGTACAAGGATAAAGGATTCACTAGAGAACGGATCCAGACTGGAGAATTTGTCATGGCGGCTGTGGTTTCGACAGCATGTGCTATCAAACAAGAAGAAAACATTCTCTGCTCTATCACTGCAGACAGCCAGAAAATTGAGTGTCAATACAGTCTTGCCCAAGGAGCAAAAGAGTGAGGAAAGACAAGTTCAATGTGAGATGAACGATCTTGTTCTAGGGCAACAGGAACAACAAGTGATGTTATCAAACTACCAATTCATTATGCCACAGTTCAGTTCAGACCAAGCAACAGGTGATGCTGTCCAAATAAACGATATCTTTAACGCCTTTAGTATGCCAGAGAGCAATAATCCTGACTTCAATCCAGCAAACTATACGACAACCATGGGCGATATGGCAGATGGCTGGGATTTTGGATACCCCTCACCCACAAATCCATACTACTCACCAACACAATCACATTTGACGCCACCTACAGCCAACAACAATAGTAATGACAACAATAATATGCTCTTATTCGAAAACATTATGACTCAGCTACCCCCTGCTGATAACAACGCTCTTTATGTCGCCAATACATCTATGCCTCCCCCACCTCCAACAGCTACACTGCATAACAAGTTGCTAGGCAATATGACAACACAATCACTTCAATTTAACCATCAAGGGTTTACGCCACCTATATCAGCATCTACAAGTGCTGTCATGCCAACTAATATAGAAGACAACAGGCAAGTAAAAAAAAGAAAAAGAAAAAGAAAAAAGGAAACTGACATATAATAATATAGTCATTTATTAAACCAACCCAACGCCAACTATTCATTAAGCGAGCCCAGTTCCCCACATGATAAATCATATAGAAAGTCTTCCAACAGTCAATCAGAAAACAAACCTGTGTGTACAAACTGCGGAGCTACATCTACCCCACTCTGGAGAAGATCAGCAGAAGATGAATTGCTGTGCAATGCCTGTGGGTTATAGTAAGTGTAACATTCATTGGGAAAAAAGGAAAAGATTGGTTATACTGACTCATCATCAGCCAAAAATTACACAATGCGCCTAGACCTAAAACATTGAAACCACACAATGCGAGAAAGGAATCAAAGGATGATGAAGGATCACAATTGGTATGCTCTAATTGTTCTACGACAACGACACCATTATGGAGAAGGGATGACGAGGGCGCACCTTTATGTAATGCATGTGGTCTATAGTAAGTAACAAAGAAAATAATCCTTGACTCTAAAAATAACAATGCGTGTGAATAGTCTGAAATTACATCACGAACGTCGTCCGCTTTCAATGAAGACAGATATCATCAAAAAGAGACAACGATATGAAAGTAGTCATAACAACAGCAACCATACTAGAAAAAGTCATAAAAAATCTAAAGAAGCACAACAGCAGCAACAACAACAAGAACCATCGCCGCCACAAATACAACAACAACAACAAAACCAGGGATCATTTATGTTTATTGATAGTGTATTCCCAGTCACGGGCGCTACCAGCACAGTGATAGCACCAAGTGCGATGGTTGAGGACGTATTATCAAATTACTGTTAATTTAACTTTTTATCATCTTTGTATATTTGTAAATTATCTTGTATTAACATCGAAAATGGCTTTACTTTCTGCTGCATTAATTCTTTTTCAACAATAAACTTAAACTCATTAAACCTCGTCTCAAATTCCATTACGGTAAACATCCAAAACTGATCAAATTTATAAAACAGGTAGCAGTAGAACTCTTGGAACGCACGCTCGTCTGTGCCATATTCAAATAAGTAGAGCTGAAGTTTCTTTGATTCCACAAGTTGATAATTAAATTTGGTGATATTAATGCCTACAATAGCAAAAGGATACCATTGTAAGGGATCATTGGCATGTTCTAGAATGGATCGTGCATGAGCAGGATAGTGTTCTGCAAAAAACAACAAGTCATCTAGACCTTGAATTCCCATACCACGAAAATCAGTGGCTGGATCATTTCCCTGGAAACCGATCTATAATGAACATTAAAATGTCTTGTTGATATATTTGTGTGTGTATATATAAACCTCGACCCATTGCTTAGTTACTCGAGATTGCAGTGACTTATTAGGTATCAATTTGTTCCAGAGTTGAAGCAGTTTGTCTTCATGTTCCTTATTGTTAGAGTCATATTTAGTAGATATAGAGTCATTGATACTGTTCAAGAGCTGATTCGAGGCATATATAACTTGTAAGGCATTTAGTAAATTAACATGCAGGTCAACGGAGACATGCTTTTTCTGTATAATGGAGTCCTTTATGGAATCAATGTCGCAAATTGACTCCTTGAGTTGAAAATTTTCTTCCATTAAAACATTTGAATAAGAGATGGACTTGTCTATAAGAGAGATTTAGCTTATAAAAGGTATTAAAATATAGGACTTACCTATACGATACAACTTAAATGGACTCAATGGCGTGTATAACAATCGACTAATTTCTGTTGTATGGTTTATTTGTCCATATATACATTTAAACCATTTGTATAAGGATAGTAGAATAGGTGACTGATACACTCTATTCAACAGAAACAAAATAATCCATCCCATAGTTAAACAGTGTCTTTATAAGGGATTACTTTTTTATAAAAAAAAAGATTAAAACTCATCACAATAGACATTAGCAAGGCAGTACAACATAGCAAAAAAAGGTGCAGCATAACAATGCAGCATCCATAAGATTTCGTAATTATGTTATAGGCAATGGAGATTGCGAAAGGAATTGATCAAAAACTACGGTTTCAATGAGTAATACAAATCGTGTGTATAGTAGAGCCTAATATACCAAAAACTGATATTTCATCATTCAAAGCTATGTGGCAACGAGCAAGGGCCAAGCAGTACATACATCTGTAGCTGGGCGGAATATCATTTGAAGACGTAGACTCAAAATAATGACAAGCAGAGAATTTCAAACATTATCCTTGTGGCCATAATCAAATAATATGTGTCTTGCTGACTCAGATTGTCATAGGTAATGACACAGAAGTAGTTGAGGATCCAAAAGGGTCAAAATCGATGAGCGAAATAACATCAAATCATTGAAATTACTTCACAAAAGTATCCACAAAGACCAAATGAACTAACGTCGCAACTTCATTTCAGACTGGGTTATGTATACCCAATATGTGCTTATTGTTGATACACATACGATTAAGGGAGCCACGTATTTCACGAATGGAGACGCGAATGCGAGTGGATAGAAAGATGTATTTGGACAAGGGTAGGGAGAAGAGACGGCCCACGGCATGTTTTTTATCTCTACGTTGTTTGTTGAGTGCTTCTATCTTTGTACGAAGAATAGCCGTGGGGTCAGTCCACATGCCGTCGACAGAATAGGTACTGGCAGAGGTAACAGCGCTGGCTTTGTCGGAAGCCAAAGCTATTGTTGGTTGTGCTCGTTGTTGTGGTGTGTGTTGGAATATGTTGAATTCTAGGCAAAAACCCCTTTTGCAATTTGAAAATATCCAGATGGAGATCGTTATGATTAACGATCTGGCGCTGTAGTTTAGTAGCCTGATAGCCTGACAAGGTAGGACTTCTGCTGTAGACCTGAGGAAATCAAGATACTCGGATTGGTCAATGAATTTAATCAATTTCACCCGCTTATTTCAATGACTAAAAAATAAAACAAGTGAGATTGGGCTTTTGATTAGAACATCTTTCACTTTAATGAGATGAACCAACATTAAACTTGATTATGAATAAGGCGAATATCAAATGCATGCACTGTTGTGTTTACAAGTAAAGTATCCTTAGCAACGTTAAGTATAAGGCCGGCAAATTAAAGGCTACGCTTGATCAACTAAATGACAGCATTTGTTACTACAGTGATAAGCTGTTCTGCCATCACATTGCTCTCCTCCAAGGCTTATTGAGTTATTCTTCTGCTATTTTATCTCCATATAAGGCTTATTTTTATCCATTTCATGCATTCATGTATTCATAATATTTTCTATTGTCAGAAGACCTTTTATTATCGCCAATAAATTATATCTCTGGTAATATCTCTTGTTTAATATAAGTGAGTATTTATGTTATTAAGGGGATTATATAAAGTATGTCGCGTACCTTGGCACCCATCCATATTTTCGAGCGCCATTTGAAATATTTTATGCAGACTTCACTTTTTCTTTTTTAGAATGTCTGTTGCTTGACAGTAAAAATGAGCATAATTCATACTATAACCACAGAAGGAAATGTTGATGACCCGAATCAGTGCAGCCTCTAACAGCTTGAGGCTAAGTGATTTTAAGGGGATTGCTGGACATTCTTATAAATTTTTGGACAAATGTCGTAGTAAGCAACCGCTCTGAAGAAAGATGAAAAAAAGTAAAATGGGCCTGTATGCGCGTTTTTTATTATAATTTCTCTTCCTATATGCTGACATAAAAAGGAGGGTATTGTGAGAGCGGCAAGTTGTGCGCATGCGATGGCTGTTTAGTTTGGGTGTCGTGACAGTGGTGTATATAATCGTATAAAGAGTGTATAAACATTGATAAGGGAATTTGAAAAAAATTTCGAATGTGGGGTATGATAGTTAAGGAGCGATAAACTTGCGATAGTTTACCCGCAGGCTCTCAGTGGTAGAGTATCTTGCAAAAAGGCCTTTTTTGCGGCCGGCAGCGAAGCAACGTGACCAGCTCATGCGTCCACCATTTAACTTTTCCTTGAAGCTGATGACAAAATCTCTCTCTTCCTGATGACTGGTTTTCTCTTTGGATGAAGATGATGCTGATAAAGTTAGTGGGGCATACGTTGGTTCGTCTAGTTGCTCCTGACTGCTAGAGCTCTCATCCATTTCAGAATATCGTCTCTTCAGCTTCTTGTGGTAATCAACTAACCGATCAATGATTTTCGCACACTTTTTCGGGTCATTAACTACAGCGCGGGCTTGTTCTAGCTGTTTTATATGCGTGTCACATATCACATCTATGGCATCGGCAAAGTTGTCTTGATGCTCCTTTCCTTGAAGAACATAGTCTTTTGCTAGCCCATACAACATTTTGATTGTCGCGTTCGCAGCACAAGTGTGCCCAAACAAGGTTGGTTATTGCTCAATGAAAAATTGCGCTAGGGCCAGCAGGGGTTCCATAGAAGTTTCATCGGTGACGTTCAACGTTTGTTTTGTGACTACAAAACAGTCCTTGGCCCAAAAATAATGAGCACTACACGTATTTAACCATGGTTTGTCTGGTGATGGTTTGAATTGTTCCAGTAGGCTGTTGGGGCAAATACTATCGGTAGCGAATATAAGAACAATTGGCTTACGGTCGAATGCGCGGTTGATATGGATGCAATAATGAATAACCCGTTGCATGAATGATTCCCCCACAATTCGCTGCACTTCAATTAAAAATGGTGGCAATGACTTGTTGATTGAAAGACGTGGGATGTAGACAACGTCGGAACGCGTTCCATCACTCCACTCTGTTGGGGCAACTGCAGTGTACGTGCCGCTGGGAACGTCTAAAATCGCTTGAGTGATGAGATCCACGATTTTGTTTTCTTTTAGGATAAATTTTGAGATCAAATCACTACCAGGTAATCGGTCCTGTGGAAGCCTGAACGTCAGTAAAAGTTGTTCTAAAGTATACAAAATATCATATGAGAAACAAACGACATGCTGAAAAGAAAAAAAGAAGCTGCAACAAGCTTTTGTTACCTTCATCATTTATTTCTGTTGTCATTGAGGGAAGACAAAAAACAAGGAAAACACTGCGTACACGTCAAAACACACGCGAAAATAAAATTAGTGTGACGTATATATTTTTTTCTTCTAATACACGCGAAAACGCTATGGACACACCAGAACAAAAGACCATTTATTTGTATAAAATGCTGTTGTCTTTTACAGTCGTTCCACTGCCAATTCAAGGATTTACTAAAAAAAGTGCGGGTTTTAAAAGTTAATTTCGCGGATTTTGGGTAACTGCTTTACTGTATTTTTATTAACAAGTACAGATTTGGCAATCGGCCCATTTGGGCCGACTATAAAATAATATTTTGATCAGATAAAAAATCATTTACTGCTGCTATCCATTCCAACACGTATTATTAAATATGTATTCTGCCTATAGATGAGTTTTTATAAAGAAGTGAGCACTTTTGCCTCATAGCTATATCGTTTTGAAATTGGTCGGTTTTTCAAAAAAATCAATCGGCCCATTTGGGCTGACCCTTTGATGAATAAAGTGATATAGCAACTTGAAGCTTTGCTATTGAAAAAAAATAAAAATATTGTAGACATAGCATGAAGAATTATTTTTAATAAAGCTGGCGAAGTCAGACAACCTTCAAGTGTTGATTATGACAGTCGAAGCACAAGGGGATTGTGGGGTCACAGCTACAAAATTTTTCAACCCGTTTGCCATTAGTGCCGCTTTCTTTGCATTTACGGCATACCGATCTCTTTCTTTTGTTGCCTGCATTACTCATGGAGACGTAGGAATGGTTAGAATCACTTCTAAGCATTCGGTTGCTGCCTTGGGCCACTTCATTGTATCTCGACTTCAATTTCTTACAATGTTCAAGCAAGTTGAAGGCCAAATTATCCTTAAAGGACGAGTGGCCCCTTGAGGCACCTTCCTCAGAGAAGACCCTGAAGGAACTGTATGCGTTCGCTTCACAAAGACTCAAGAAGAAACCAAAGAAGCGCATTTCCCATCTCTCGGTTGAGATAATGTCGTGATAAGAGGTCAGATTATCACGTAAATTATTTGCAGCATCCACAGAACCTCTAGATCTGTTTAATACTATAAAAAATAATTTAAAAAACTCAACAAAATAAAAATACAGGTCTTAAGCTTTGTAGTAACCACACGCGTCGTGTAAACTGAGAAGGTCTGTCCAATAAAAAAAAATGTAGTTTATATCGGCCCATTTGAGCCGACTAAATCTTTACTTGTTAATTATTGACGTTAATTTTATAAAATATTGTCGTAAAGAAAAATACGTTTGAATAAAACGACATCATGTCAAAAGGGAGAGAGATAATGAGTATATGTAGAAAAAGAGAGAAAAGGTATATTAGTATTAGAGCACATATCCTAATATTAGTTTTACTTACCACCAAGGTGCATTCTGAGAAGGGTAGTGATAACCACCCAGGAAAGTTTAAACAAAAAAAAAAAAGGAACGGAGGACAGAGAGAACCCAGGGCGTCAGAAGAGACTATTGGGGAACGTTCCAGATAC
>NW_019671926.1:561430-564546 GCF_002708625.1 Rhizopus microsporus ATCC 52813 | reverse complement strand
CAAATAAAAGTAATCTATATCGTGACCATTCAAGAATATGCATTGCCAGACATGACTACATGGAAAAACCGAATAAAGAATTTAAACTTTTACAAAGAGACTAAAGAGGGGCTATTTCTAATATTAAGTTAATTTCAACTCCAAGACAGCCCACCTGTTAATATTACTGTCAAATGAGATAGTGAGCCATATTGTTTTTGTATTTGTTATTACTCTGATAACATTGCAACGGTTTCAATACGATATCTAAATTTGGAAATACAGTATATCCATGGATATCAAGGCTGGTACTACGAAAATATTCTTGGCGGCGACAGGCGAATTTACATTCTGGAAAGACTTTATAACAAAAAGATCCGGTTTTTCGTATATAACGTCCATAGCTTCATTTCCATTCTCATGATAAGTATCTCCATATTCATCATTTTTAAAAATACTAGTTTCGAGGTACCATATCTTTTTATAGATAAAAAGAACAATATGAAATTAGTTACCCAAAATCCGCGAAATTAACTTTTAAAACCCGCACTTTTTTTTAGTAAATCCTTGAATTGGCAGTGGAACGCTGCATTCCATTTTTTATACATGTTGGCTCATATAATGGCGACAATCGTGAGCAAATTAACTTTCTGTACTTTGTTTCAAAAGTGATCAGATAATAGTGCTACATTTCGACCTGTCCAGGAAAAGCATAATTGGCCAAAAGGTATCAGGTGGTTTGGATCTAAATGGCAGGTACAATGTATTGTCTGCTATTTCAGAGTATATACAGATCTGTTGTATAGCTCCAGGCTGATGGAGTGTATAGCGTCGATAGATGAATGGAGTGACAAAAAGTAACAAGTCCATATACTCATTGCTAAGTCGTTCAAGGCTGAGGATCGAGTGTCACCATACTTGTTGATGTATGCCATTGCAGAAATGTTGTCCATACATAACTATATGTGGTTATTCGGTGGAATAGAGAAGAGCTGGAGACGTTTCTGAATAACAAGCGGTTCGTTGGCGTTGATATGTAGATTACGTTCTTGGGGATTCTATTTTTCTTGCAGAGAGTGCTGATTCCAAAGGATGTCCCATCCATGATTGGAAACATCCGTAAGGACCTGTGTGATCTGTTGGTGTCAAAGTATATGTAGACCATTCCATTTTGTCAGTTGACTAATCCACCAGATGAGCTCTTTCTTGATACTGGGTGTTACTGGGCATTGTTGTTGCTGTCGAAACTGGTTGAGTTGTAAGATCATATGCCGCGTCTGAAATCGTGTTTGCTGATTGCCGAGGGAGGTCGCTAGTGCTGTCAATTGATTAACCATCCGATTTCAATCATTTTTTGACACATCTGTTTCGTATGCGCCAGAGATTGTTGCTTTGACTTGGTCATGATGATCAAGTCGTCCAAGTAGACGGATATCCGAATCCCTTTCCGACGAACCCACCGTAGGAGTGGTTTCAAGGTTTTCGTGAGTATCAGTGGGAAGAAACTTAGACCGAAAGGAAAGACACAGTACTGGTCATTTTGCTATCGTATTGGAATCGAAGCAGATGTCGAGAGGCAGGATTGATCAAATTGTGATGAAACGTGCCTTGTAAGTCGATTGATGTTAAATAGTCGTTGGGCGGAAGGAGACGAGTGATGGTTGTCATAATTTCAATTTTAAAGCGTTGCTGAGGGAGATGCCGATTCAGGTTGCGAAGGTTGAGTACTGACCGTAGGCCCCATTCTTTTTTGGGATGACAAAAAGTTGAGAATGGAACCCAACGGTATTAGTGGTGCTGGTTCTATTGCTTGTTTGTGAAGGAGTGAGCTGATCCCGTTGTCGACGACGCTGAATGTTGACTGAGGGTGTTGTAAGTGTTGTGGATGCAGAGAAGGACGAGCGAGAGGTGGAGATGATACTGAAGGAACGTGGTAACCGTGATAAATTATGTTTATTAACCATGCACTTAGTGATTACTGGTGAGAGGAAGGCCAGAATGAGGAGTAGAGGGGAGGCTACCAGCTACTAATCTCAGTTCTGCTTCTTTGGCAATTGGCGCTGCTGAAAACCCGTCCTGGATTGGGAATCTGAGACGATTGGTAAGCTGAGTGATAGGTTGTGTAACGTGATATGACAGGTTGATTATATGTTGCACTGATGGTGTCGTTGTTGCCACTACGTTTAAGTCGGGCCAATTGTCGTTGCATCTATGCGTGGTGGCTTACTACACGCTTTGCTTGGGCTTGATGTGATCGACCATTTCTTTGGGATCAAGCAAGTAGTTATTGTCGATGGAAGGAGCGTCGAGTTGGCTTGAGATACCACGAAGCATGTAATCTATGCTGAGTTGTAATATGGGAAGCAAGGTTGGATAAAAGTTCGTGAATCGCGAGAACCATATCCAAAGATTGTTGTTGGAGAGCGGGAAGATCTCAACTGCCGTGCAAAAGTTGGTAAGTGCACTAGTCCAAAGGGCGAGTGATACCGGATAGACGATACTGGATGTTGTAGAGTTACCTGTCATACTGTTTAGCAGTAGAAGACAAACGGGCTTTATTGAGCTTCGGAGGGTCATAATTACGAAGAGAGTTCTTAGGACATTCAAAGAGGAAGCGTCGACGGTCCGTTTCCGGAAGAGGATGTCTGAAAAAGTCTTCCTGGATGTAAGGGCATTGTTCAAGCATGGATTCTGAAGGGGCGAAATCAGAACCCTGTGCAGTAATAGTAACGTTAAGATCTGCCTGGAACAGAAAGTTAGAAGCCACGGTGGATTCCATAACAGAAAGACGTTGCATGAGCTGTATGGTCTATGCAGGAAGTTGCTCATTTGCCTGTTTGTTTGATGGCTCATTCATTGGCCATAAGAACGACGGAAGTATACCAAGGTGCATAGCTACAAGCTCGAACGAAAAGAAGATAAAAGTCAAAAACTTTTTATTTCAGTTATTTTATTGTCTTTTTATTGTAGTACAAGTTCGAAAATAAAGAAAACATTGATAACAACAATCAAGATCACATCTTACGGAGTATAATACGCTTCATACACTTTATACACTTTATACACTTTATACACTTTATACACTTTATACACTTTATACACTTTATACACTTTATACACTTTATACACTTTATACA